>NC_081405.1:234115599-234415599 GCF_030272615.1 Cryptomeria japonica
TTTATTAATTTATCTAAAAGTCAACAAAGGGAGATTGAAGATGTAGTCATCTTCAATATGAATAAATTTAGCAGAGCCCTCATTGAGCTACAAGGGAAGATTCCAAATTCTTTGTATAATCTTATTGATGCAAGGTGGCAGGCTGCCATAAGCCAAGACAAAGAATTCATTGATTATAGCTTTAAACACCTGCAACGGGAAGAAAGTGAAGAGGAGATTGAAGAAAAAAAGGTTAATGCAAAAGCATCATTTAGATCCAAAAAGATATTAACAAGAATGTTAATAGGAGATACCGAATCATTCCAGAAGGAGACTGGGATGTTGATCAAGTAGGCTTTAGGTCTCATCCCAGATGAAGAAAAAGATGAACAAGTTGAGGAAGGTAGTTCTAAAAAGTTTAAGTCAGAAGAACTTCCTAAAGGTGTTAAGATCACGGATTTTGAATCAGATAACAAGTATATGCAAGATGATCCTATTAATACTGAACCGAAGATCATTTCTGATGACAACACTGGAGACAATATTGATAATATTGTTCATAACATAGATGTATTTGATGTTGATGTTCAAATGTTTGAAAAAAATGAGCAACAAGAGGAACAAGTGGAGAATAAAACTGAACAAAAGAGCCTTGATGAGCCATCGGTGAACTAACAACCTATAGATACTCAAATTCCATCAATAAGTGCAAATGTAAATATTGATGACAGTCAAAAGGAAAAGACTGATAAAAAGAAGGATGAGGAAGCACCGGTGAATGAAAAAAATGTGGAAACACAACCACCACTAATCAAGGACACCACTGAGGAAGAGAAGATAGAAGAAGATAATGTCGATAAGGATAAAATAGAGAAAGAAAAAGTAGAGAAAAAGGAGACAAAGGAGAAGAAAATAATTGATGATGATGATGATGACTCGGAGAGTATTAAAGGGCCTATTGATATGGACAATATGAGTTCTTCTCAATTGATAGAGATTGCAATAGCAATGCAATCTAGAGCTCAAAAGAAGAGAATGAAGGAACAACAAAGAGAGGCAAAGACAATCAAGACAACAGTTGATATTTTGTCTAGTCTCCTACCAGAGATTAATATAGAAGTTTTGTCACTCCCATTGACAAACTTGGACAGTTGGTTACCAACGTCGGAGATCAACTCAAGACTTTTGAAGATGCAGCATACATATCAGTTGAAAAAGACTACAGTAAGAAAAGGACATAACATCTGATGTTTGAGATAGATAAAGGTAAGGTAGCACTTATGGTTAATAAATACTTGTTAAAGAATGCACTAGAAACCAGAGGAAAGATGTTGGCTATTGTTTCAAAATTTTCACTGTTTTGTGTTGAGTTGAAGGAGAAAAGGGAATATGTTGAGAAAGAACTTGAAATATTGAGTGAAACATTTCGACCCCTGAATGAATCAACTATTCATTTTGGTAGATCAATTATAGAACTCCATCACAAACTGGAGATGTATGAACATGAGCAGGTCAAACGCGTAAGATCATTGAAGGAGCTCCAGACTCAACTGATTCCTAAAGTGGAAATTTTACAGGGAGCATACAAGGATTCAAAGGCTATTTTGGCTACACCTGAGATGAGCATAGTTGATGCAATGGAGGAATTAGTGAGGAAGATCAAGATACATGTTGAGATTACCGGCACACTGCTAGAGACATGGGATAATGACTTACAACAGTTAAAGTCTAATTTCAATGATGCTTTTTTCTAACAATTGCTTTGTAAAAGACTTTATGACTCTTATGTTAATCCTAGTGGATCCGATTAATACTGAGAGGGGGGTGAATCAGTATTAGCAAAAACTAAAACTTTCAACACCAAAAAAAACTTATCTTAGATCTGAAAACATTCAACACTTAAACCAACTTATTAACTGATCAGAATGCTTCATCAATCATATAAACATCAATACCGGTAACCACTTTAAGATCTCTAATAAACAAACATAAACTGTCTTAACCGGTTATCAAAAATAAAACATGAACATCACAAGAAAATAATTCCACACATGAACACCATGATGTTCAGGTGGAAACCCAAATAAGGAAAAACCACAGTGGGAATGGGTACCCACAAATATTTTGCACTCTTTTGGAATGCACCCTGTTAGGAGCCAAGCCCGGTTAGAAGCTTATAATGATGCCTTGTTAAGAGTAGACCCTATTAGGAGTCATCCGGTTAAGGGATTTACCTCAGCCCTGTTAGAAGCTTTGATTTGTTAGAATCAACCTCACAAGAGGATTTACAACTCAGATATTGAGTAACCCTATTAGGGGATTTTACAATATGAGGTATGTTAGGACCTACCTGGTTAAGGTATTTTAACTATTGTAATTGTTAGAGAACAACAGTGAATGATCTATGTATAGCACTCAACTGCTTGCTTAATCAAAACCAATTAAGTTCTAAGTCTGCATCACCCTGGAAGCACTTCTCACATACCCTAGTTCATCTTCATACACTTCTCAAATTCATCGACACACCAAAACATCAACCTTGCCGACATAAATAACTTTTACAACTAGGTCAGAATCAAAACCCTAAGACTTACTGTATAGATCATCACAAATCTTTAAAACTCATTATAGATCATCATATAGATCATTACAATCAATTAAAAATCAATAACAGTCATTGAATGATCATAAATCATCACAACAAGTTGATCTGGTACAAAGTTAAACCCTTAGCCCATTTTGCTAAGCACTTTTCACATTCCCAAGAAATTCATTCTCCAAACATGCCAAAACATCTTTCAAACACATCACGTAGTTTGTGCTGCATTATCATCAACACGTGAACTTGATATAGATCACCGCCAAACCAAAAATCATTACCAATTAAGAGAATTCTTTAGCGGTCCTTAAACCCTGGCAAAAATTTATCAGAAATTTAAAACATGCCTTCCAGTAGCCATCATAGGATGTGATTCTGGTTACATACTTAAATCCATCATAAAATCTTATGTATCAAACCACAAGTCACCAAACATCACCAATCACCCGATTCCATCAAAACTTATCTGTGTTACCGGTTAAGGTCCTAATGCAGAGTCTTGTCGATAAACTTTGTCAAACTATCAAACTCTTTACTCAGGTAGACCAAATCACTTAGCTAACAAGTAAATCACCCAAAACCAACTGTAAACATCATTAAACATCAATTGACCCTGGTTGCCATCAATGATAATACAAATAACTAATCATGTCATCCATCATCATCTCAACCTCATCAATTATGCTAAACATGCCAACAATCTCCCCCTTTGGCCTTGATGGCAACACTAAATATCAACATACTCAACTCATAATGTTCCACTTTGTTCTAGACCTCCTCTGCAACTCTTCTCTTCTCTGTTGCACCTCATCTTCCAATTACACTCTAACTTCTCCTCATGATCATATATCTTCTCTTAATCATATTTCTTCCCCCCTTTGACAACAATTCCAAGGGTGCATAAGCATCACAAATCATCAAGTCTGTTGCAACTGTTGTCTCCAACATATCTGCAAACACATCTAAGTTGCTCCCCTGCATAGTAGCATACATCTCATCAATCCAAAGTGAAAAATAGTCATGAAGCCCACCTGATTGATGCATCCTGCATCTAGTTTTTTCTGAGTGGGGTTCTGACCCCTAATTTACCTCTAAGATACTCAAAGGTTTTCTTCGACAGAGGTTTTGTGAAAATTTATGCTATTTGCTCTTTGCTTGTCACATACTCCATGCGGACTTGTTTTCCTCTACTCTTTCCCTTAGAAAATGATATTTCAATTCTATGTGCTTTGTTCTTGCATGTAACACATGATTTTTTGAAATATTGATTACACTAGTATTATCACAGTAAATAGTTATCAGTTCAGACATATTAAATTCGAATCCTTCAAGCACATGTCTCATCCAGATTGCCTACATACAATTCATTGATGTAGCAACATACTCTGTCTCTACTATTGACTAAGAAACACAAGTTTGCTTCTTACTTGTCCAAGCAACCAATCTTCCTCCAAGAAGAAAATCTCCACCGAGAGTTTTTTTCCGGTCATCTACATTGCCTGCCTAATCTACATCAGTAAATACATTCAAAGAAAAATTTCCTTTATAAGGATACCATAAACCATAATCTGTTGTGCCTTTCAGGTACCGAAATATCCTTTTCACTTCTACCAAGTGAATCTCTGATAGGAGTTCACCTAGCCTGCTCAACACTTCCTAAGTTGATGTTGCTCAATTCCACCAACTCACCAAGCCTAGTTGCTTTCTAGGCCTCCAAGTCCCTCTCACTCTCTTCTAGGGCTTGATTCTTGTCCCTACTAGGGTGTTTGCCTCAGGTGTTTTGGTTAGGAACCCTATCAATTCACTGTGCTTCTCAAGTGCTCAATTCTAGCCTCTTAGCCTCAACTTGTCATAATGACCCCCAATTGATATGAGATCTTGCAAAGGTGTAATAAGGTCTTATAACATGTTTTTAGTGCATATGGAGTCCATTGGTGGGTTTCAACCTTAATATTTCCTACCGGTTTCACAATCTTGCTTGGAAAAAGGGCTACAAGGAATTAGGCCTAATTAGGCCTCCAAGACCAGTTTTCTAGGGCTTGTGTTTCTAGGCCCTGGTCTGACCATACAAGGTATGAACCCCAAAATGAGGGTTTGTAGGGTTTTAAGGGCTTTAACCGGCAGTGAGTAGGTAACTTGGGGTTTTTCTATTAAATGGATTCTTCAAGACTTCTCCTTGTACATAAAAGTCTTCCCCAACCCCATGGACCCCTCTAAATTCATAAATGATGTTCTTGCATTCACCTCTGCATTCTTCACCACTTTTTCACCTCTTCTTCTCTAGTCGGGTTGCTCCTAGACTCGCCTAGAATGAGGTGACAGTCATATCCAAACACTTCTCTAACACTTGAACCTGCATATTTACAATTTACATGAGGTTTCCAACCATGCCCCAACTATCCATGATGGCAGCACGTGTGGGACTCATGGGGCAACCATATTTACAAGAAAATGACTATTTATAGGCCAAAATTGGCTACTTGTGAATCAAATCACTTAAACAGTAGTAAATGCTAATTAAAATGCCTAAAAATGATAATCCTACTCTGCAACACACTACTGAACCTCAATCCATCATTGGATTCATGGATTCAATCCATTAAACCTTCAAAGAATGCAAAAATTGACCAAAAACAAAGAGAAGTGCAGTCCAAAATCTTGTATTATGATTATTGCTTTCAAAATCCAAGTACACCAACCTTGGTAAACATGAAAGAGAGTGTTTATATACCCTTCCCATGTGTGGAGTCCTTCCATGGCATTTAGAAATCCCTAGCTTCAACGTTGAACCAATTTTCAGGACAAAAGTTGTCATGATAACAAAAAAAGTTGTCATGACAACTTTTTGTAACTTTTTGCAACTTTGTGTTTTTGACATTTTTTATCTCTCCAACCTAAGAGACCTATTCCCAATCATCACATATGACATTTCAAACATTCCTAAGACATATTTAACCCTCTCTAAGGCTTTTGTCAATATTTGACACTTTTGACCAACAAAAAGGCCAAAAACTACTCAAACACACTATTTACACAAAAATGAAAACCTTGGTAAAATGAACTCCACCTAGGCCTACATTGACCAATTACACACTCTTGGACCCTCCTGGAGTCCTTATTCCCTATTGACTTGGCTAGGGTCAGTACAAGCCAAAATTTGTAAAAACAAGAAAATTAGGACCAAGGTGCTCCTGCACCATTCTCCCTAACAAAAAGATATCATGTCACCTCTTGAGGAATTAGTGTTGGATCAATGCCAAGATTCTGGAACTCAAAATCCATCACCCATGTAGCCTCAACATCATCCGTTCCCTCCCATTTAATTAGGTGCTCCCAATAGGCTTGATGCCTAGTCTTCTTGGCAATTCTTGAACTTAATACCTTCTCGGCCTTAGGATTAGGCTTGGCCGGTAACTGAAGGTTATACACATAATTTGAAACCTTTGTGGGACTGCATTTGACACCTTGGACTGGCCCCTTGTATGCAACCAAGTCTTCTATGTTAAAAACCGATGACAAGGCTATGTCACTAGGAAGATCCACTTTGTATGCGTTTTCACCATACTTAGCTAGAATGGCACATGGACCTATCCTCCTCATCTACTATTTGTTTGGCACTCCTTCTTGTAGTCTTTCTTTGTTCAAGTGCACCACAACAAGATCCCCCACTTGAAATTGTAGATTTCTCCTCTTTTCATCAACTTTTTGTTTGATTTTGCTTGTGTTCTCCTTCAGAGCTTGCCTAACTGATTCATGGACCTCCTTCATGGACTGAGAAAAGTCCTCTGCATATCCACTTTTGAGTGTTGCACTTCCTAAATCCCTCAACTCAAAAATGCCTCTTGGGTGCACACCATAGATAACTTCAAAAGGACTTTTACCGGTAGTCCTATTTATGGTGTCATTGTATGCATATTCAGATTGAGCAAGTACTTGATCCCATGTCTGCCCCTACTCCTTGGTAAGGCATCTCAACAAATTTTCCAAACTTCTATTCACCACTTTGGTCTGCCCATCTATTTGAGGATGGTAGGCTGATCTAAAAGAGAGGTTTGTGCCAAGCTTTTGCCATAATGTTTTCCAAAAATGACTCATAAATTTGGAGTCCCTATCTGAAACTATACTTAATGGTAAACCATGTATCCTTACTATTTCCTTAAAGAATAATTGAGCTCTGTGGCATGCATCATGAGTGGTCTTACAAGGCACAAAGTGAGCCATTTTTCTAAATCTATCCACAATGACATAAATACTATCATATCCTTGCTTTGTCTTTGGCAAACCTACCACAAAGTCCATGCTTATGCATTCCCAAGGTCTACTTGGGATGGGAAGAGCTTGATACAAACTGGCATTTATTGAAGTACCCTTAGCTTTTTGGCAAACTATGCAAGTCTACACATACCTCTTCACATCTTGATTCATCCTTGGCCAATAATAGAATCTCTGAACCAATTCTAGAGTCTTATTGACTCCAAAATTACCACTAAGGTTTCCATTGTGTTTCTCTTGTATAAGATTCCCCCTCATTAAGCCTTTAGGCACACAAAGTTGTCCACCTTTGAACAATAGCCCATTTTGTAAAGTGAAATCTGATTACTCACTATGGAAATGATTTTGATACTCCTTGCATACTTGGTAGGCACTTGAGAAGTCTTCATCCTCTGCATACAAATCTTTAAAACTATCCACACCTATGCTTCTCAACTGAATTTCTTGGACTATCAAGAGCCTCCTACTTAGTGCATCAGCTACTCAATTTTACTACCCTTTCTTGTTCTTAATGGTGAAAGTATAGGCCTGCATATACTCCACCCATTTCATGTGTTTGTGACTGAGTTTGTCTTGGGAATTCAGAAAACTCAATGCTTGGTTATCCGTGTACACCACAAATTCTTTGGGTAGGAGATAGTGTCTACATTTTCTCAATGCTTTCACTAAAGCATACAACTCAAGGTCATAAGAGGAGTATTTCCTCTTGGCATCATGTATCTTCTCACTATGGAAGGCTAATGGTCTTCCCTCTTGGCTTAGGACATCACCTACTGCATCATTGCTTGCATCACACTCTATAATAAAAAGTTTCTCGAAACTAGGCAACACTATTACCGGTTGGGTAGCTATCTTCTCCTTAAAAGTTTCAAAACCTTTGTTTGCTGCTTCACCCCACTGAAACTTGGCCTTCATACCACCTCTAATGGTGTCTAACATTGGGGCACATATAGCACTGAATTGTCTAATGAACTTCCTATAACATTGGGATAATCCATGGAAGCTTCTCACCCCTCTTGCTGATCTAGGAGTGGGCCAATTTACAATGGCTTCAACCTAGCTTGGGTCCATCTTGAGGTTTCCTTGAGATTAAAAAAACCCAAGGTAAACCAATTCCTATTTAATAAACTCACATTTCTCCAAATTCATGGTTAGCTTCTCATCATATAATCTTTGTAATACATCTTGCAAATGACTAATATGTGCTACTCTATCCTTACTGAAAATGAGAATATCATTAAGAAATACTACCACAAATTTGCCTATGAAGTCATTCATCACCTAATTCATGAGTCTCGTGAAGGTGTTTGGAGCATTGGATAAGCCAAATGGCATTACAAGTCATTCATAAAGACCTTCAGTAGTCTTAAATGTAGTCTTCCATTCATCACCCTCCTTGATTCTAATTTGATGATAGCCACTCTTAAGGTCAATCTTGGTAAAGTACTTGGCTTCCCCTAAACAATCGATTAGGTCTTCTATTCTAGGAATAGGGAACCTATATCTGATGGTGATCCTATTTATGGCTCTAGAATCAGTACACAATCTCCAAGTACCACCTTTTTTTGGTGCCAACATGGTAGGGACAACACAAGGGCTAATACTCTTCCTAATTAGGCCTTGGTCTAAGAGCTCTTGGATTTGCTTGGAAATTTCAACATTTTGTTGAGGAGTCATTTAATAGGCTAATACTCTTCCTAAATGTTAGTTGAGATGAGAGGGGGGGGGGTGAATCATAAAAACTTAATCACCAATATATTCAACAGATTCAACCTTGGTAGCCTTTACTGATATGCAACTAAGATTGTAAATCATTCAATACTTATAAATAGATACACTTAAACATCATAACACATATAACACCAGATTTAATGTGGAAACCCAAATAGGGAAAAACCACTGTAGGATTTTGGACCCACTAAGAAATATACCCTTCTAGAGTATGCTCGGTTAAAAGAAAATCATGTTAAAGATTACAAACACATTGCTAGATGTGACCTGGTTAAGGGATTTCCCTTAAACTTGTTAGAGTCTTGCACTTTGTTAGAAGTGACCTTGTCAAAGGATTTCAAACACTCATTTAGAATGTTACCTTGCTAGAGGGTTTACAAATAAGACTGTTAAGTCCACTCGGTTAAGAGATTTTCTATCACTTACAAATTAAACAATAGTAATAAAATATATCTGCAACTTCACATCTAAAATGCTAAAGCAGATTCTATTTGCTCAAAACAATCTTGTCATTCGACTTATCTTGTCCCTTGTTGGGCTTGTTGGGCTTCTCAATTTGTTCTTCAATTAGATCTTCAAGCTTCTGTGCTCGGTAAACATTACTGTAGCATCATTGTGCATACATTTGCCTGCATACATTGTTCATCAACAATTCCTTATTTATAAACAATCTCTAACCACTAAATCTCCTTGATCACATTTCCCATGATCAATCTTAGCCATCAGATCTTCAAACTTGACCAGGTTCAATGTATCCTTCGATCTGAAATTTTTTTTACCTTGTCTTGGAACTTGCATTCCTTCCTTGGAACTTGTGCTAGGTTATTGCGGTTCAATCTGTGTTGTAGATCTTCCTTTTTTATTTTCCATGTCGTCGATCCTCAACATACTTCATGCGCGGCATACCAATCATTTATTCATCTCCAGCTCATCAACATCCTTTATTAAATAATGCTTTTATCCATCCAATGTGATCTATTATAACTCGGTTGTTACTTTGTAAATATTGAGCTTCACTCGGTAGACATTCTGCCTTCTTTAACCGATATCGATAACCCTAGGGTTTACCAACTAGGTTCTTTGCTCGGTGATATAGTATAGTATTAAACATCATATGTAGGATATCAAAACAATCAAAACAACATGATCTCATCATTTTCTAACTCGGTAATAGTTGCCCATTGAATAACTTATTATTCCCCTTCATTATCACATTCTTTTTTAGTCACTTACCGACCTCTTAATTTTCATCAAAACATACTTCTTAAGATATGGCAACATCATTCAGAGTCAGAAAATCAATTGCTTGACATCAATGACAAAATAATATTATGAAGATAGTAATCATCCTTCTTTAGTTATATCATTGATCTCCAACAACCTTCTCAATATCCTTATTGAAATGCCAACAATCTCCTTTTCTGTTGTAATGCCAACAATCTCCCCCTTTGGCATTGATGGCAAAACCAACTTGATTTGATTCAATTGATTCGGATTATGATTGTTGTGTCAACTTCTCCAGTTGTGTAGATTTCTTCTGAAGTCTTCTCCTCCTGCCATTAGTCTTCTCCCCCTTTGACAACAATGCCAAAAAGAAAAAAACTAATTCATGATTTCTTCCTTTGTGAAGTAATATCCTTGCAGTCTCATTCATGGTCAGAGCATCTTTGTCTTCAATCACTTTTTATTGTAGAACTTTAGGCGACCTCCTAAAGTGTAAAGCAGCATCAACTTCATAGATAGTTATTCTTTAGATTCAGATAATTGATGCTTTCACCGAACTCTGTCAGTGAGTACTAGATAGGGGTAGGACCCCTAACTGGCTTCTGAGATACTCAAAAGTGTCCCTTGGTAGTGGCTTTGTGAAAATATCTACTATTTGTTCCTTTGAACTGATATATTCCAGCACAACTTTCTTCTCTTGAACTTCTTCTCTCAGATAATGATACTTTATAGAGATATGCTTTGTCTTAGAGTGCATTACCAGATTCTTTGAAATGTTAATGGCACTAGAATTATCATAGAATATAGTTACTGGTTTGGTAACTTTCTCATTCATACCTTCCAACAGTTGTTTGATCCATGCAATGTTGGTACAATTCGATGCTGCAGTGACATATTCAGCTTCAGCTATTGACTGTGAAATGCATCCTTGTTTCTTGCTAAGCCAACTTACTAGTCTATCTCCCAAGAAGAAAGCTCCACCACTTGTGCTTTTCTTGTCATCAATGTTTCCTGCCCAATCAGCATTAGTATAGACTTTTAGGTCCAAAACATTCCCTTTTTGATATGCTAAGCCATAATCTTCAATTCAGGTATCTGAAAATTCTCTTGATTGCTGTCATATGTGTTTCCTTGGGATCTGCAAAAAATTTTGCAAATATACCTACTGCATGTGCTATATCCGGTCTGCTGTGAACCACATATTCCAACTTTCCAATCATAGATCAGTAAAGTGTCTCATCAACAAATGCAGATTCATCATTCTTTGATAGTTTACAGTTGGTAGTCATAGGAGTACTTACAGGTTTAGAATCCTCCATTCCAAATTTCTTCAGGATTTCCTTTATATACTTGGATTGAGTAATGAAAATCTCATTTTTCATTTGCAGTATCTGTAAACCTATAAAATAATTTATTTCACCAATTAATGACATCTCAAATTCTTTGCACATTTTATTTCCAAAGTTCTTGCATAGGGAGTCATTTCCACAAAAAATAATATCATCAACAAATATGGCTGAAAGTAGTATACCATTGTTCTCATCATTCTTCATATAAATGTTGTTGTTTTCACTTGTCCTTATAAATCCAATCTTGATCAAATAAGAGTGCAGTCTTTCATACCATGCTCTGGGTGCTTGCTTTAGACCATATAATGCTTTGTTCAGCTTACATACCTGATCTTTATTCTTGTCTTCAATAAATCCTTCAGGTTGTTCAATGTAAACTTCTTCTTCTAGTATACCATTCAAAAATGCAGATTTAACATCCATTTGATATACTTTGAAATTTTTGTAAGCAGCATATGCCAACAATGTTCTCACTCCTTCAAGTCTTGCCACAGGTGCAAAAGTCTCACCATAATCAATTCCTTCTTCTTGAGCATAACCTTTGCAAACTAGTCTTTCTCTATTCCAAATGACCTCACCTTTTTCATTCTGCTTGTTTCTGAAAATCCACTTTGTACCGATTATATTTTTCTCTTTTGGTCTTGAGACCAATGTCCATGTTTCATTCTTCTTGATTTGATCAATCTCTTTTGTCATAGCATTTATCCAATCTTTATTACTAAATGCCTCTTTTACTATCCTCGGTTCAAATTTAGATATCAGACATGTTTTTTGTCTTAGTTTGTTCCTTGTCATTACTGGATCATCCTTATCTCCTATAATCTGACTTGATGCATGATTTCTTTTGACATACTTGGCTAATATGGGCTCGGTAGGTTCTATATGATCTTCTTCATCACTCGGTAACTAATTATTCTCTTCATTTTCTTCATCAACTTTCTCGTTAGGATTTCTCGGTTGAACATAAACAAATTCTTCATAATTTTCTAGTTCTTTGGAATTTCCTTCATCATTTCTTTCTGCAAATTCATCAATTTTCACATTTGCACTTTCTACTATTTTGTTAGATGATTTTATCAGACATTTAAATGATTTGCTTCTAGAAGAATAACCAAGAAATGTTCCTTCATCACTTTTCTGATCAAACTTTCCATTTCTGTCATCTTTGTGAACATAACATCTACTTCCAAATATCTTAAAATAACTTACATTGGGTTTCTTATCATACCAGACTTCATATGGTGTCTTCAAAGTTCCTTTCTTCAGTTGTACTCGGTTCAGGGTGTAAACTACAGTGTTGATTGCTTCTCTCCAAAATGTTTGAGGTGCCCTCTTTTCTATCATCAAGGTTCTGGCACAATCTACAATTGATCTGTTTCTTCTTTCAGCTATTCCATTTTGCTGAGGTGTTCTTGGTGCAGACACTTGTCTCTTTATACCATGATCATTGCAAAATAGGTTAAATTCATCAGAAATGAATTCTCCTCCTCTATCAGATCTTAGACATTTCAACTGTCTTCCTATTTCTTTTTCAACTCTATCCTTATACCATTTGAACATTTGAAAGGCTTCTGATTTCTCTTTTAAAAACATAACTCACATCATTCTTGAGTAATCATCCACAAATAATATGAAGTATCTATCTCCATAATAACTTTGAACTTTCATAGGGCCACAAAGATCAGTGTGCACAAGATCTAAAATTCCTTTAGAAGTCTAGGACTTACTTTTAAAACTTGGCCTTGTCATCTTACCCATCTGGCATCCACGACATATTGCATTCTCTGGTTTTTCCAAGCTAGGTAGACCTCTTACTCGGTGCTTCTTGCTTATTTTGATCAGGTTATCAAAATTTACATGACAAAACCTTTTATGCCATAACCAGGTATCATCTATGTTAGCATACAGACAATTGTTCTTAGTTGAGTCAAGATGAAATGTATTACCTTTTGTTTTTGTCCCGGTAGCAGCTAGCTTTCCATGTTTGTCATGAACTTTGACACATCCCTTCTAAAATTCTATTCGGTATCCTGTATTGTTTAGCTGTGCTACACTCAACAAATTGTATTTCAAACCTTCAACCCAGTATACATCATCACATTTAGCATTTTCAAGAAGTGTTATGGATCCTTTACCTTTCATCGGACATGGTGCATCATTACCAAATCTTACATAACCTCCATCATAGTCTTCTAATTTAAAAAACTTGTGTTTATCACCTGTCATGTGAAGTGAGCATCCACTATCTATGATCCAAGAATCATTTTTATTTATGTGAGATATTAGGGCTTTTTCTTCATACCTTTCTTCATCTGATCCATCTTTGATGGCCACATAAACAACTTCCTTTGTATCAGTTCCATCAGATTTATCATCGTTGGATTCCTCATCGGCTACTAGGCATGTCTTTCTATCTTTCCTTTTGAAGTCTCGGTGTCCTCTGTATTGGTTGTCTTTCTGTCTGTCATCTCGGTAGTCTCTCTTTTCACTAGATTCTTTGTCAGGACAGTTAGAAGCCATATGTCCTATTCTATCACAGTTAAAACATTTTAAAGGTAGCTTTCCTTTATACTAACCTTTTCCTCTCAGTAACCTTCTAGCTAATAATGCTTCAAACTCTTCTTGCTTTTTGATCTCTTCATATAGTTTGTGTACCTCTTCCATGTTTTTGTGAAATCTTTCACTTGCTCCACTGTGATTTCCTTCAGTATACTTATACATTCTATCATTGTAATCATCAAATTCACCAATATGAAAAGAACTGAATGCAGATTCAACTTTATTTATTGAAGACCCACTGTTATGAAAATTACTTAACTCAAATGCATGTAGCTTACCAATAGTAGCATCTAGAGAAACTGACATGTTTGGTACAGATCTTAATTCATTGATTGCAGAGACTCGAATAGCATAAGCAGGTAGAAGTGTTCTAAGCAACTTACTTATTACATCCTTTTCTTCAATAGTTCCCCCTGCTCCTTTGATTTGATTAAGAGTCTCCTTTAACCTTGTACTGTATTGGGTTATGTTCTCACCTTCATTCATTCTCATGGATTCAAGTTGACCTCTTAGGCTATCTACTTTTGCTCTCTGAACATGTTCATCACCACCATACACAGATATGAGCTTGTTCCACATCACTTTGGCATCATTGCAGCCTTCTAGGTCATTAAACTCTGAATCGGTTAATGCAGATGTTATTTCAATCATAGCTTAAATATGTTCTTGATTTGCCTTTATCTCTTCCATTTTCATCGGGTTGGTGTTGGGTGCTATGTAATCATTCTCCAGATAATATGTTGCATATTCTCCAATTCCTAATAAGTGCAGCTTCAACCTTTTCTGCCATGTGGAGAAACTAGACTTGTTCAGCTTTGGTGCATCCCTTTTGTACATCTTCGGATCTTTGCCTCAAGTACCTTTAAACTTTTCTTCCAGAGTCCAAGGCTCTGATACCAATTGTTAGTTGAGATGAGAGGGGGGGTGAATCATAAAAACTTAATCATCAATATATTCAACAGATTCAACCTCGGTAGCCTTTACTGATATGCAACTAAGACTGTAAATCATTCAATACTTATAAACAGATACACTTAAACATTATAACACATATAACACCAAATTTAACGTGGAAACCCAAATAGGGAAAAACCACTGTGGGATTTTGGACCCACTAAGAAATATACCCTTCTAGAGTATGCTCGGTTAAAAGCAAATCCTATTAAAGATTACAAACACATTGCTAGATGTGACCCGGTTAAGGGATTTCCCTTAGACTTGTTAGAGTCTTGCACTTTGTTAGAAGTGACCTTGTCAAAGGATTTCAAACACTCATTTAGAATATTACCTTGCTAGAGGGTTTACAAATAAGACTGTTAAGTCCACTCGGTTAAGAGATTTTCTGTCACTTACAAAATAAACAACAGTAATAAAATATATCTGCAACTTCACATCTGAAATACTAAAGCAGATTCTATTTGCTCAAAACAATCTTGTCATACGACTTATCTTGTCCCTTGTTGGGCTTGCTGGGCTTCTCAATCTATTCTTCAATCAGATCTTCGAGCTTCTATGCTCGGTAAACATTACTGTAGCATCATTATGTATACATTTTCCCGCATACATTGTTCATCAACAATTCCTTATTTATAAACAATCTCTAACCACTAAATCTCCTTGATCACATTTCCCATGATCAATCTTAGCCATCAGATCTTCAAACTTGACCAAGTTCAATGTATCCTTCAATCTGAAAAATGTTTTACCTTGCCTTGGAACTTGAGCTAGGTTATTGCGGTTCAATCTGTGCTGTAGATCTTCCTTTTTGATTTTCCATGTCGTCGATCCTCAACATACTTCATGTGCAGCATACCAATCATTTATTCATCTCCATCTCATCAACATCCTTTATTAAATAATGCTTTTATCCATCCAATGTGATCTATTATAACTCGGTTGTTACTCGGTAAATACTAAACTTCACTCGGTAGACATTCTACCTTCTTTAATCGATATCGATAACCTTAGGGTTTACCGACTAGGTTCTTTGCTAGGTGATATAGTACAGTATTAAACATCATATGTAGGGTATCAAAACAATCAAAACAACATGATCTCATCATTGTCTAACTCGGTAACAGTTGCCCATTGAATAACTTACTATTCCCCTTCATTATCACATTCTTTTTTAGTCACTTACCGACCTCTTAATTTTCATCAAAACATACTTCTTAAGATATGGCAACATCATTCAGAGTCAGAAAATCAATTGCTTGACATCAATGACAAAATAATATTATTAAGATAGTAATCATCCTTCTTCAGTTATATCAATGATCTCCAACAACCTTCTCAATATCCTTATTGAAATGCCAATAATCTCCTTTTTTGTTGTAATGCCAACAAAGACATCACATAACACCTTGTCCTTATACCTCCCAATGGTAAAATCCACCCATGCTTGCTTATTAACAATAACATGTTGTCCTTTGTTCAACCAAGTGACTCTATAAGGGTTTTTGTGAGGTATCCTCTCCAATTTGAGCTTGCTCACTGCCTCTTCTAACACAATGTTGTCTGTAGACCCTGAATCAATGATCACTTTGTACACTTTATCCACAATCTTGCATTTGATCCTGAACAAGGACCTTCTTTGGCTAGGCTCTTCTTTGACCGATTTTTTTATCAAATTTCTCCTTATCATCAAGTTGTCACCTACTTCTGATTCTAAGGCAACTTCTGAAGTCTTGCTGCTTGAAGACTCTTCTTGAAGATAGCCCACTCTTCTTTCACCACCATGTGATGATAATCCCTTCTCTGCACACCTATATGCTGGATGACCAAGTTGGTTACAATGGTAACACTTCATTGTTGCAAAGTATGAGGAACATCTACCTTGGCTACCAGATCTTCCTCTGGAACCACCATTTGATCCCCTTCTTCTATTGAATCCTCCTCTACTACTATCACTATCTTGTTGCTCAGTGAGTTTAGACTCTTTTTGTGTTCTTTGTTTAGAACTTCTTCCATCAAAGCCTTCTCTATGGCCTCTATTGTCTTTTCCTCTTCCTCTGCCCCAATTGTTTCTTGAGTCATGTCTCCTTTTCAATTTTTCGTCCACCTTAAGGGAAAGTTAAAAGGTTTGATGGACTATTTTTGGGCTCATTAAACTGATTTCTTCTTGGATGTTCCACCATAGGCCATTTAGGTACCTAGCAACCTTGAGACTCTCCTCTTCTACCACGTGAGATCTAAGGAAAATTTTGTGAAACTCTTCAGTGTATCTACTAACATCAAGATCTTTATGCCTTAATTTTTGCCTCTTCCTATGAATTTGCACTTCATAGTCATCAGGGAGATAGACTTCTTTGATTTTAACTAACATCCCTTTCCAAGAAGAGATGGGTGTTTTGCCCATTTTCTTCCTCTCATCTTGTACAAATTGCCACCATGTGAGAGCAGCTCCTCTCATCCTGGACTTGGCTACCCTAATTCTCTGGGCTTCATTTATGCATTCGCACTCAAAGTGGTTCTCCATACCTTCTATCCATTCTAGGACCACTTATGCTTCCATCTTGCCAGTGAACAATGACAATCCTTCCAATGACTTGCCACTCAAGGCCTTCAATGCCTTCAAGAAAGGTTCTTGCTCTAAGATAGGATCAGGTTTAGGTATCTTGTCTATCTCTACCACTTATTTACCCTTTCCTTCTACTCCTTCCACTTTTACATACACTTCTTCTGCCTTGGTCTCAATATGACCAAGCTTACTCTCCAATCTTTCCAACTTTTCTTTCAGGAGCCTGTTCTCTTCCTCCTGATCTTCCACTTTCCTTGCTTATTCAACATTGGTCACCATATTGTCTCCAACTGACTCTCCTGACAATAAGGACATCAACCTTTCTAGCCCAAATCTTGTAGGCTCTGATACCAATTTGATAGGAGTTCACCTAGCTTGCTCAACACTTCCTGAGTTGATGTTGCTCAATTCCACCAGCTCACCAAGCCTAGTTGCTTTCTAGGCTTCCAAGTCCCTCTCACTCTCTTCTAGGGCTTGATTCTTGTCCCTACTAGGGTGTTTTCTTCAGGTGTTTTGGTTAGGAACCCTATCAATTCATTGTGCTTCCCAGGTGCTCAATTCTGGCCTCTTAGCCTCAACTTGTCATAATGACCCCCAATTGATATGAGATCTTGCAGAGGTGTAATAAGGTCTTCTAACATGTTTTTAGTGCATATGGATTCCATTGGTGGGTTGCAACCTTAATATTTCCTACTGGTTTCACAATCTTGCCCGAAAAAAGGGCTACAAGGAATTAGGCCTAATTAGGCCTCCAAGACTGGTTTTCTAGGGCTTGGAGGAAAATGACTCAAAGAAACCCCAAACAAGTTTTACTTTTCTTGAATGATACACCCAGGCCTAATATATTTTTGTGGTTTTAGGCCCTGGTCTGACCATACAAGGTATGAACCCCAAAATGAGGGTTTGTAGGGTTTTTAAGGGCTTTAACCTACAGTGAGTAGGCAACTTGGGGTTTCTCTATTAAATGGATTATTCAAGACTCCTCCTTGTACATACAAGTCTTAACCAACCCCATGGACCCCTCCAAATTCAGAAATGGTGTTCTTGCATTCACCATTTTTTCACCTCTTCTTCTCTAGTCGGGTTGCTCCTAGACTTGCCTAGAATGAGGTGACAGTCATATACAAACACTTCTCCAACACTTGAACCTGCATATTTACAATTTACAATAGGTTTCCAACCATTTCCCAACTAGTTGTGATGGAAGCATGTGTGGGACTCATGGGGCAACCATATTTACAAGAAAATGACTATTTACAGGCCAAAACTGGCTACTTGTGAATCAAATCACTTAAACAATAGTAAATGCTAATTACAATGCTTAAAAATTAAAATCCTACTCTAAAACACACTACTGAACCTCAATCCATCATTGGATTCATGGATTCAATCCATTAAACCTTCAAAGGATTCAAAAATTGACCAAAAACAAAGAAAAGTGCAATCCAAAATCTTGTATTTTGATTATTGCTTTCAAAATCCAAGTACACCAACCTTGGTAAATGTGCAAGAGAGGGTTTATATAGCCTTCCCACATGTGGAGTCCTTCCATGGCATTGAGAAATCCCTAGCTTCAACGTTGAACCAATTTTCAGGACAAAAGTTGTCATGACAACAAAAAAAGTTGTCATGACAACTTTTTGCAACTTTGTGTTTTTGACATTTTTTATCTCTCCAACCTAAGAGACCTATTCCTAGTCATCACATATGATATTTCAAACATTCCTAAGACCTATTTAACCCTCTCTAAGGCTTTTGTCAACATTTGACACTTTTGACTAGCAAAAAGGCCAAAAACTACTCAAACACACTATCTACACAAAAATGCAAACCTAGGTAAAATGAACTCCACCTAGGCCTACATTGACCAATTACACACTCTTGGACCCTCTTGGATTCCTTATTCCCTACTAACTTGGCTAGGGTCAATACAAGCCAAAATTTGTAAAAACAAGAAAATTAGGACCTAGGTGCTCCTGCACCAATCTCCTTGGGATCCTTTTGAAATCTAGCAACCAATCCAACAACATGTGCAATATCTGGTCTACTATGAACAACATAATGCAATTTATCAATCATAGACTTGTATTTTTTCTCAACCATAGATGGTGAGTCATCTTGCTTTTACAAATTGCAGCTTGTCACCATCGGAGTACCAACCGGTTTACAATCCTCCATGGCAAATCTTTTCAACACCTCTTTGACATACTGTAGCGTCCTAAAATTGTGACACTTGCAATTTCGACTGCATTTCGGTCTTCACGATGGCGACACAACACGCAACCTGAATGGAGACCCCGCAACTTGCTCACGACACTGAAAACTGCATTTTTCAAGCACCCTGGCCTGAACCTCCTTGCACCCTGCTGTCCCGGGAGGTGGGACCAGAGCGCCTAGCGCCCTGGTCCTTCAGGACCAGGGCGCCCAGCGCCCTGGTCCCTGGGTCCTATTTTGGGCCCGGTCTCCTAAGGGGTCTCGGGTCTTTTTGTTTGCAATTTGGAAATTAACTTTCCTGGTCGGCCTAAGGTTGGGAAAATCAGTCTATCAGCCCTAAATGACAAGTATATAAACTACATTTTTCTCTCTCATTTGGCATATGAGAAGGACATATATGTAAAAGTGTGAAAACTATACTCAAGCATTCAAACATTCAAGAATTCAAGCATTCCTTCAAGCAATTGATCATTTCAAGTCTCCATTCAAGGCTAAGTGTTGCATTCAAGACAAGGATTCAACCATTGAAGAGGAGATCACATACTACATGCTACATACAACATACAACATACAACATACAACATACAACATCTAAACCTTCGCACATAGGATACCAACATCCTTAGAACAAGGTATTAGTACTTGTTTTACAGTCATTTACATTTACAGCTCTTGCTCATTTCTTGGTTAATTCCAAAACTGGGGTTTGACCTAAAGGCAAACCCCTAATCCCTAACCCCCCAATCGTCTTCGCTTTTCTATGTGTAGGTTGCAGGTACGCGGCTGAAATTGAAGATCTGGAATCCTTGTGCAGAGACGAACAGATCCCCCTTCGTTTCGCGGATTTTTCGGAGGACCGTGGCGCCGGGCGCCATCGTCCCGACAACTTTTGCTCAAATTTGTAGGACAGCGCCGTATCGACATTTTACTACTAATTCCAGGTCCGCAGCTTCATCCTATATCCCTATCTCAGTTTATAAGCGAATCTTTGTCACTTTCTATGCATGCTTAGCTTAATTCTTCTATCAACATTCTTTACAAAAGAGGGTAGCCTTGCTATCTTAACCCTTGAAACACATTTAGCATCCAATCTTGCATTGTGTGGGATTGGATCTTGTGGGTTTCAACCCCTCTTTTGAATGTAAAGTCTCTCCCCTAAGTGAAAACCATAGAATCCTAGCGAACCTCCCTTCTCTCTCCTCGGAGTTGGAAGAGGGGAGAACAACTAGGGTTCGATCGCGATTTTCCGCTTTACATTTTGGTGAACCCGACGTGAACATCCTTTCTAATTTTTCATGCTTAGATCTGAAAAAATTGATTACATTTCCATGTTTGATCTTTTGTAAAATTTTAGAGGTGATTGCATAAAAACCCTAAATTTTCTTTTTAGTAATTGAACTTGCGAAATGTCTAAATGTTAATGCCTATTTCAGATCTGCCCTTCTATTACAAATTTTCAATTCATATTTGTGCTTTAATTCTGAAAATTAAGT
Organism: Cryptomeria japonica; assembly: GCF_030272615.1. Classification (NCBI taxonomy): domain Eukaryota; kingdom Viridiplantae; phylum Streptophyta; class Pinopsida; order Cupressales; family Cupressaceae; genus Cryptomeria; species Cryptomeria japonica. The sequence continues at coordinate 234,136,540 of NC_081405.1, forward strand.
GGTTAAGTGTCAAAACCCTAATTTTTGAAACCCTCTTGATTCAACCTTTGTCTGACAATTTCACTGATCAAAACATCTCCAAATCAGTTGTAACTTTGGATTCTGCAATAAAATCACAATATCTTTCATCCCTAAAAATTTGGAAAAAAGTTGCGAGGACCGTGGCGCCGAGCGCCATCGTCCCCGACATTTTTTCCGAAATTTCGAGAGCGAGATCTTACTGTATTTTCCTGCTAAAATCCAGAATTTTGGCTGATTTTATCAATTATAACACCTTCAAAATTACAGTCAAAGTTGGTCTTGTGATTGCTTGGATTAAGGCTTCTAAACATTTAAAAATCATTGAAATTGAAATTTTGTATCAAAATTGTGTTCTTACTGTCCTAAATCTGAAAAGTGTGTTTACATTCATTAAAAATTTCAGTGCTTTATTCAAATTCTTGCAATTTGTGACTTTTGAAATTAAGTGCTTAATTACAACAACTTTGATTTCCGCTTTCAAAATTGAATTTTGCGTGAAATTGAGTCAATTTTCAAATTTCAAAATTTGCATTGCTCTTGACATTCCCTCTAAAATCATAAAATTCAAAATTTCAGTTTCCCTCTCTTTTTCAAAAATTTAAATTTTGCATTTTTCGACAATCTTGGTAGGGTTCAATTTCGAGATTGCAACTTTAATTTGGCCTATCTACAGATCGTAAAATCACTCAATTTTTTCAGATTAGCTTTAAAATCATCATACCTTTCATCCCTGCAAATTTCAAAAAAAGTTGCAAGGACCGTGTTGCACTCCGGGCGCCACGGTCCCGGACATTTTTTCCGAAATTTTGGGAGACTGTCGTGATTGCATTTAACAGCTTAAATCCAGAAGATTGGCTGATTTTACTGAAAATTGCTACCTCTAAATTCAAAACTTTCTCTCCTTCTCTAGTGCATGAGTTTTACAACAATAAGCCCTACTTACACTATTCCCGTTAGACGAAGCCATAGAATTAAGTCTTTTCGAGGTTTAATTACCGAGGAGATCGAACCTAATTTGAATAGCCTTTTTAACGAGGACATGGGTAATTCCTCTAATCCTCTTAATGATGAAGAAGCTCTCCATGAGGTTTCTATAGAACAACTTTCGAAATTGGATAACCAATTTGACGATTTTCGACAATGGATGTCTCAAGAATACCCTGATAGTCAAGCTCTTCCTTTAATTGAGGGTCTAAAACGTATGCTTCAAAGTGATAAGAATGGAATTGATATTTTGTGTGGTATTGCACACATTGTGGATTCAAATGTGATGCCTATGAAGAGTTGTGCCGAATCTTTATGTTATACACAACCTCCTATTCAAGTCAATCATTCTATTCCTTTGATGACTTCTGTTGCTAGCATACCTACCTTTACATCAAACATAATGGCTACTTCTACACAAGACATTCCTCCCGTGATTACTAGTCATGGGGGCAACCCTTCTTCTTCAATTAATCCTCTTCCTTCATTCAATCCGACTTCTTCATTCATTCCTTCAATGAGTGTTCCTATTACATCTTCACAAATGAACATGACGCAAGGGGGCAATTCATTTAACCATTCCATCCCTCCTTGTAGTATTCCTCCTGTCCAATCATCTCCTATGACTAATTATCATAGAGTCCCACCACCTTACTCTTTACCTTCTTTCAATAACATAACACCTCCATCTCAATCTAACACATCCAACATGAATTCTTCGACTGAAGCGACCATTAACAATCTAGCACAAACTGTCTCTTCTTTACAGCAACAAATTGCCTCTATGAATCAATCTAAGTTTAGTGTGCCCACATTTGACGTTGCGAGCCCACTTTCTCTTGACATTGTTCGAGCTATCCCTCCTAAACATGTTGAAATCCCGCATTTGGAACTTTATAATGGTAAAGGAGATCCTCTAACACATGTTAAGACTTTTCAAACAATATGTACCGATTTTGCTTATGACCAAAGGTTGCTTGCAAAACTGTTTACTAGAACATTAAGAGACAAAGCCCTACAATGGTATTGCTCGTTGCCTTCTTATTCTATTACTTCTTTCGAACAACTTGCAAATGCTTTCATTCAACAATTTCAAAACAATATAAGTCCTAAAGTTACTTTGATTGATTTAATGCATTGTAAACAAGGTGTTAAAGAAAAAGTGACTGATTTCATTGGTAGATATAAGCATTTGTATGCTCAAATTTCTTTTCCAGTGCCTGACAATGATATTCAAAAAATCTTTATTTCTAATTTACAAAAGGATATTCGAGACAAACTTCTGTTTTCTGAGTTTACTTCTTTCCAACAGTTGTGTGCAACTCTTCACAATTATCAACTGACTGTGAGTCAAATGGAACAATCACATCCTATGGCTCTGAGTGATAAGGGTGATAGCAGTCAACAACCATTTGGGAAGTTTAAACCGAACAGAGATTCCATCAAATTCAATGAAAACATCAACAACAACAATGTGAATGCAGCATCAGGTGTGCCTCCTATTTCTAAATTTTTCAAGAAAGAAAGAAAGTATACTCCTTTGAATGAATCATTGCATAGTATTATGAATAAGTTATTGGAACAAAATGTGCTTACTCTTCCTCCTATAAGACAAATTGATCCTGCAAAGATTACTTCACCTTATTTTGATAACAAATCTTTTTGTCAATTTCACCGTCAGCCTGGGCATGATACTGAAAAATGTTTTTCTTTAAAGGGTAAAATTCAAGATTTGATTGATAACAATACTATCTCTGTTTCTGGAGTGAATGATAAAGGCAACACATCTGTAGCTCCTCCTAACCAAAATCTTCAGATTTTTACTAATCCATTACCTTCTCATACCTTTAATACAATTGAGGCTAATGATTCCTCTCTCTCATCTGATGGTCTTGTGTCTATGACTCCGAATGTGATTAACTTTGTAGAGCAGCAAGAAATCCATAAAGAATCTTCCATCACATTTGATTCTAGTGAAACCATTAGGGCACCTGATGGTCCTTTATACATAGTTGCAAAAGTCAAGAATACACCTTGCTGTGGAGTGCTTATTGATCCTTTGTGCATGATTAATGTTATTACTGAAGAATTTCTTTTTACTTTGCAATTGAATCAAGTGATATATGACAAAACAGATGTGATTGTGAAATCATTTGATGCATTTTCTTCTCCTGCAATTGGTTCTATTACATTGCCTATTGAGGTCCATAACAAATCTCTTGATGTGAACTTTTCTATTATTCCATCTTCCGAACAATTTCGTGTGAAGCTTGGCTATCCTTGGCTATCTTCCATGAAAGCTATTGCTTCTCCTATTCGTAAGTGTTTGAAATTTCCCCATAATGGTGAAATTGTTACTGTCAATCATAGTCTCTTTAAACCAGCTTAAAGAACTTCTAGCGTTCCTATTGATTACTTTTGGCCTAAACAATTCCAATCTCTTCCTCCGCGAAGTGATCATCTTTTCAAATATTATCAAAAGTGGAAAACAGATATGATCCTATCTCTAAGTGAACCTAGAACACCTAAACTTGATATTCCTATCATTCTTGAGAAGGAAGTTCTTCCTTTGAAAGATAAAACTAATGTCTTTCCTCAAGAAGATTCCCAACCCATCCCTATGGATGTGACTATGTCTATGCCTAATAAACTTCCTAAGAGTAGACCTATACCTCCTCGTCATGATGGACTTGGTCTTCTCCCTAAACCAAATATTCCTCCTTTGTATGGAGCAGTTCCTCCTCCTTCTTTTTATAGAGAGAAGAGACCTTCTTCTTCTCCTATTATCCAGCCTAAGAGACCACAACCTAAACACCCAAGTGATAAGGATGAGAACATTCCTCCTCCTCAATCTTCTCCACTTCCTACTAAGACTAGACGTAATCATTTTGCACGTGAACGCCGACGAAAGCGTCGTCTTAGGGCTCAAACAGCCGCTTCTCAAACTTTGCAATCTCCAAAAACACCTTCAACAAGCATTATTCCATTTTCTCCTCAGCCGGACATTGAGCCTAAATCTCCTAAACATAAGATGCATGATGGTCTTGATCCGGTGCGAGTTAAAGATCCTATTTTTATAAATCTTGATGATGATATGGATGAAAATGTTATTCATGATGAAAATGTTACTCCTCTTGCTTCTGATAGTGAATATGAACTTGTTGATGTTGATAACCATTTATCTAATGAATTTTCTAAAGCACTTATCCTAGCTCCTAGACAAGAACAACGTGGCTTGGAACATGAACATAGCCCTTGTTTGGATCTTGTGATAGCTCCATCTGCTGTGTTGGATGTTCCTCCTCTAGCGTGTTCCCTGCCTTCCCGAAACATTGATCAGCAAGATCGAGGGGTAGATGGCGTGCTAGACTAGTTACATTAGCATAGCAGATTCTCTCCTCCTCTCTTTTTTTACTTCTTCTATATGTTATTCTCATTCTTCTATTTGTTGTCCTTAGTGTTGTCTACTTGAGGACGATGCAAAGTATTGAGATCTCTCGATCTCTCTCATGTTGACTCAAAAGACACATGTGTTCCCTTCTTCTAGGTGACCTTCCTTGATTGGGGAATGAAGAACAATTATGCATACATACATATGATATATATACATGAATTATCATACAGCATACTGACCCCGAGGAAAGCGAAGTCACCTCGTGCTTTGTGTTTTGTGTCTATTATCCTTGGGTTTATCTCACACTTGGGGGCTAAATCCTTGCGATAATGTGCTCCTTTCCTTTCTCATTTCTTATATGTATCACTACGTTAAAACAATCACCCCTGGTGAGGCGTGTGCGATCGCTTTAACGTAGGGGGGCATACATCCCGTTCATATCTTTTCAAGATACTTGAAAATTTCTTGGCAAATTTAGCCTTGCCTTGAAAATTTTTGATATCTTTCTTGCATGACTCATAGTGAGGGAACCTTACTACTGACAGTCATGGTTCTTCCTCGTGATCTTCCCTTTTACTTTGTCAATCGAATTCGTAAGATCCTTAGTCCACTGGGGGCTTGGTGTGTCTTGCCTCCTTGACGTGGTGAAAGTCTTTCAATGTTGTTTCCTTGTACTTTACCGGAAGTATGAGCATACATACTCCCGCTAAAGTGGGGGCTAAATGTAGCGTCCTAAAATTGCGACACTTGCAATTTTGACTGCATTTCGGTCTTCACGATGGTGACGCAACACGCAACCTGAATGGAGACCCCGAAACTTGCTCACGACACTGAAAACTGCATTTTTCAAGCACCCTGGCCTGAACCTCCTTGCACCCTGCTGTCCCGGGAGGTGGGACCAGAGCGCCCAGCGCCCTGGTCCTTCAAGACCAGGGCGCCCAGCACCCTGGTCCCTGGGTCCTATTTTGGGCCCGGTCTCCTAAGGGGTCTTGGGTCTTTTTGTTTGCAATTTGGAAATTAACTTTCCTGGTCGGCCTAAGGTCGGGAAAATCAGTCTATCAGCCCTAAATGACAAGTATATAAACTACATTTTTCTCTCTCATTTGGCATATGAGAAGGACATATATGTAAAAGCGTGAAAACTATACTCAAGCATTCAAACATTCAAGCATTCAAGCATTCCTTCAAGCAATTGATCATTTCAAGTCTCCATTCAAGGCTAAGTGTTGCATTCAAGACAAGGATTCAACCATTGAAGAGGAGATCACATACTACATGCTACATACAACATACAACATCTAAACCTTCGCACATAAGGATACCAACATCCTTAGAACAAGGTATTAGTACTTGTTTTACAGTCATTTACATTTACAGCTCTTGCTCATTTCTTGGTTAATTCCAAAACCGGGGTTTGACCTAAAGGCAAACCCCTAATCCCTAACCCCCCAATCGTCTTCGCTTTTCTGTGTGTAGGTTGCAGGTACGCGGCTGAAATTGAAGATCTGGAATCCTTGTGCAGAGACGAACAGATCCCCCTTCGTTTCGCGGATTTTTCGGAGGACCGTGGCGCCGAGCGCCATCGTCTCGACAACTTTTGCTCAAATTTGTAGGACAGCGCCGTATCGACATTTTACTGCTAATTCCAGGTCCGCAGCTTCATCCTATATCCCTATCTCAGTTTATAAGCGAATCTTTGTCACTTTCTATGCATGCTTAGCTTAATTCTTCTATCAACATTCTTTACAAAAGAGGGTAGCCTTGCTGTCTTAACCCTTGAAACACATTTAGCATCCAATCTTGCATTGTGTGGGATTGGATCTTGTGGGTTTCAACCCCTCTTTTGAATGTAAAGTCTCTCCCCTAAGTGAAAACCATAGAATCCTAGCGAACCTCCCTTCTCTCTCCTCAGAGTTGGAAGAGGGGAGAACAACTAGGGTTCGATCGCGACTTTCCGCTTTACACATACTTACTCTGACAGATAAAAATTCCACCATCCAATTGTTGGACCTGCAACCCAATAAAGAATTAAATTTCTCCAATAAGAGAAATCTCAAATTCCTTTTTCATCTCCTCAGCAAAATCCATGCATAGTTCATCATTACCACCAAAGATAATGTCATCCACAAATACTTCAGCTATCAATACTTTCTCTCCATCAATCTTTAGATATATGTTATTGTCCTTACTGGTACGCTAGAATCCTATCTTGATCAATTGTCCATGCAACCTTTCAAACCATGCTCTTTGTGCTTGCTTCAATCTATATAGTGCCTTATGTAGTTTACAAACAATATCTTTGTCTTCAGAAAAAACAAATCCATCTAGTTGTTCTATGTATACTTCTTCTTCAAGGATGCCATTGAGAAAAATCGATTTAACATCCATCTGATAGACTTTAAATCTTTTAAATGTAGCATAAGAAAGTAGCATTATTACTCCTTCCAATCTTGCCATAGGTGCAAAGGTTTCACCATAATATTCTCCTTCTTCTTGTGCATAGCCTTTGCAAACCAATCTTGCTTTATTTCTCACCACCTTGCCTTCTTCATTTAACTTGTTTCTAAAAAACTATTTGGTTCCAATCACATTCTTGGCCTCTCATCTGGGAACAAGTGTCCATGTCTTGTTCTTCTCTATCTGATCTAACTCCTCATTCATTGCACTAATCCAGTCATCATCCTCTAATGCTTCTCTTACTATTTTTAGCTCAATAGTAGAAATCAGATAGGATTTTTTTTTTGATTTTCCTCCTTGTTTGCACTCCAACATGTTTATCTCCAATTATTTGTTCTTTTGAGTGATTTAACTTGACATACTTTGGAATAATTGGTTTCAGTGTTGTGCTTCCTGCTACATGTTCTCCATCTTCTTCATCGCTCTCTGCATTTACCGGTTGAGCACCTATTTCTGCAACATTTTGCTCATCAGTCTTCTACACTTCTGGTTCTATGAACACAAGCCTCTCTTCATCTTTCTCAGGCTCATATATGTTGGTCTCTCCAAATTTCTCAAGGAGTTCATCTATCTTCCCATTATCACTCTCAATGATCTTCTTAGTTCTCTTGTTATAACATTTAAATGCCTTACTCTTTGTAGAGTAACCAAGAAAAATGCCTTCATCACACTTAGCATCAAACTTTTTAGTGTAATCATCTCTCTTAATATAACATTTACTCAAAAAAAATTTGAAATAACTTCCACTAGGAGTCTTTCCATGCCATAACTCATAAGATGTTTTATTATTACCTTTTTTGATAAGTACCTGATTCAAAGTATAGATAGTAGTGCTGACTTCTCTCCAAAACATCTTCGATACTTCACCTTGAATCAACATGGTTCTAGCAGCTTAAAAAATTGTTCTATTAATTCTCTCTACTATCCCATTTTTTTGTGGAGTTCTAGGAGCTGACATCTGCCTCTTAATTCCTTGTTCATCACAGAACTTCACAAACTCATCAGAAGTAAATTCACCTCCCCGATCAGATCTCAAACATTTTAGATTCTTCCCGATATCTTTATCAATGAGAGCTTTAAATTCTTTAAACTTACTAAAAGCCTCATACTTTTCTCTCAGAAAAGTTACCCACATCATTTTGGAATAATCATCAGTAAAGATCATAATATACTTATCACCAAAATAGCTCTTAGTCCTCATAGGACCACAAAGATCAGTATGAACCAAATCAAGAATACTATCTAAAGAGAAAGACTTACTCTTAAAGGATACAAAGGTCATCTTACCCATCTGACAATCCTTACATAGCACATTGTTCGGTTTCACAAGCTGGGGAAAAACTCTAACAATACTTGACTTGCTAACTTTAATCAAATTGTCAAAATTGACATGACAAAATATCTTGTACCACAACTAGTTGTCTTCAATCTTCACCACCAAACAATCATTTACATTAGTATTCAGATGAAATAAATTACCTCTAGTCTTCTTCCCAGTAGCAATCAATTCTCCATTATTTCCAAGAATCCTGAACACTTTACTTTTGAATTCAAGTAGATATCCCTTATCAAGTTGTCTAACACTCAAAAGGTTATGTTTTAGTCCTTCAACCCAAAAGACAGCATATGCATTGCTCTTCCTATTTAATGAAATTGATCCTTTACCTTTAACCATGCAGGGAGAGTTATTACCAAATCTCACAACACCTCCATCAAACTCTTCAAGGGACAAGAACTTACTTTTGTCATCAGTCATGTGGTGTGAGCAACCACTATCTATTATCCATTCATCATTGTTATCCATGTGAGACACCAAGGCCTTCTCATCAATCAGACCCTCCTTCATAGCAATAAATATTATCTCCTCATTGTCATCTTATTCGGATTCATCATTAGTCACACCTTCATCCACTGCAACATAACAATATTTCTTGCATTTTCCTTTAAATCTCCTAAACTTATCTTTCTTATCAGTGTTAGGGAAATTAGCAGCTATGTGTCCAATCTTACTACAAGAGAAACACTTCAAGGGTAATTTACCTTCATATTTACCTGTTCCTCTAGGGAATCTTCTAGCTAGTAATGCCTCAAGTTCCATAAGATGATCTTCATCATCACCATCACCTCTGCTACTGCCATGACTAGACTTGTAGTCATGATTATGACAAACATCTTTTCCTTTCCTTGTTGATATACCAGTTATAAAAGCCTTAAAAGCATATTTAGAAGGTTTAGAAACACTATTATCAAAACTGTTAATTTCAAATACATCTAACTTTCCAATTAAAGAATCAATAGTAACTTTATCTTTTGAAATGAATCTCAGTTCTTGAATAGAAGACACTCTGATAGAATACTACGGTAAAAGAGTTATAAGAATTTTGCTAACAATAGTATCATATTCAATCTTACCTCTGGCACTCTTTATTCCACCTACAACTTCCTTAATCCTTTGTCCATATTGAGTTATGTTCTCACCATCAACCATTTTCATATCATCAAATTTTCCTCTCAAACTCTCTTGCTTTGCCCTTTGTACATGTTCATCTCCTCCATAGATTAAACTTAATTTATCCCATACCTCATTAGCAGTTTCTAATCCATGAACATAAATATACTCAGAGCCGGACAAAGTACTTACAATTGTTTCAAGAGCCTGAATGTTTTCATGTTGTTCTTTGAGCTCATCCAGTGTCAAGGGATGGGTAGTAGGAGCAACATACTTGGTTATCACATGATTCCAGTATTGTGAACCCATTTATTTAATGTAGATCTTCATCCAATCACTCCATATCCGGTAGTTGTCCTTGGTAAACTTGGGACCCTCCTTCATCATCTTTCACAACATCTTTCCCCCAAGTTGTTAGGCTTTCTGCACATAGAGGACCAACGATCTGATACCAATTGTTAATCCTATAGGATCCAGTTAATATTGAGAGCGGCATGAATCAGTATTAACAAAAACTAAAACTTTCAACACCAAATTTTTTTATCTCAAATCTAAAAACATTCAACACTTAAACCAACTCATTAATTGATCAGAATGCTTCATCAATCATATAAACATCAATATCGGTAACCACTTTAAGATCTCTGATAAATAAACATAAACAATCTTAACTGGTTATCAGAAATAAAACATGAACATCATAAGAAAAGCATTCCACACATGAACACCATGATTTTCATGTGGAAACCCAAATAGGAAAAAACCATGGTGGGAATTGGTAGCCACAAATAACCGGTCAGATCTCTATATTGTAGATAGTGGATCTTTGTGGTTACTAACTCCCACCATGGTTTTTCCCATTTGGGTTTTCCACGTATGATCTCTTGTATCATGTGGTTTATGATTTATGTGGTGATTTCTTACTTGGTGTTATTTCTTATATGCCTATTGAGTTTTAAGTTGGTGAAATTAATAATCATATTTATATTGTTTTTACTTGCATTGATTCACCCCTCCCCCCCTTAGTGCCTTATAAGTTCATCATGTACATCTTTGTCTAATGTTGAAGCTGAGTATGTTGTTGCTGCTACTAACTGTACACAAGTTCTATGGATGAAGCAAATGTTGAAAGATATAAGGGTGGATTGTAATGAACCGGTAGCTATTCACTATGATAACTCTGTTGCTATTGATATATCAAAGAATCTGGTATTTCATTCTAATACAAAGTACATATCTATAAAGTATAACTTTTTGAAGGAGAAGGTGGAAGAAAATGAAGTCAGACTGGTTTATGTGAAAACTAAAGAGCAGATTGCAGATATCTTCACAGAACCTTTGCCTAAGGAATCATTTGAGTACTTCAGAGATAGATTGGGGGTTTTTTCCCCTCTAATAGACACCTAAATGATAATGATTAGCATTAGTCTGGCATGCACTTACAGAGCTACTATTCATTCCGGTTTGATATGCTGGATTGTTGGCAATTGACACTCTATTGGTTGGTTTCACTATATTGTCATTGATGGCAACATGATTTTGGGTTCCGGCTTCATATGGTGTACCGATAGGTACTTCACAGACTCTACACTAGCATTGGCACTGACAAGATAGAAGATTTCTTTGATCACCGGCAATGCAAGCTGACATGGTATGGTAAAGGTCATCGGTAGTGGAGGTCGACACATCTTGCATCCGGCATCGGCAAATTGTTTTAATGATTATTCATTTATGTTATATGGCCGACATGTAAATATGATATTTTATATATCTTTTTAAGATGACATAAGGCATAAATTTGTATAGGGTATATATGGATAAGATTGATTAGATCATTTTGTAATAAGGATAACATGATAGGATGAATACATGGATGTGATGTAATGTGAAATATATCAGAGAGACTATGTATGTGATGAATTCATTGTAAGGGTTATTCTGGTACTGAGGTTTAGGGTTTTAACTGGAATAGACAGAGCTTAAACCAAAACTATATTCTGGCATAGGAGATGCTATATTAAGGAGTTCATACTTCTCCATATTTTTGTTTGGATTGTTATGTAGTCAATGAGGCTCCTATTGTGATGAGTAGTGTGCTCTAGGTTGTAAGCCTTCCTGCAAGTGCAGGCACATCATATATTGTAATATCTCAACATATGCCCAGAGAATTGATATTGTGGGTCACAAATCCCACCGTGGTTTTTCCTCTTTGAGGTTTTCCACATATAAATTTGTGTGTTATGTTTCTCATTTATGTGTTTGGCTTATTGGTTGCTTTACTTCTTTCAATTTTATTTATACCGATATACCGGTTGGTGTATGAATGTTTTGTTAAGGCTAAAATCTACTATTCAAATATAACATTGATTCACCCCCCCCCCTCTCTCAGTGTTATTGGTTTCCAACAGGTGCTACTACTCTGGGGGAGTAGTCAGTTGTATGGTTTAGTGGATTTATTATTTTTCTTTGATGTTCATGTCATATTCCTGGCATTGATGTCAAAGGGGGAGAGATATATGTGAAAAATAGAGCTTAACAAAATATCAGTCAAGCGGAGAGATCAGAGCTTAATAGAGATATCATTCATAGGGGGAGTTTTTTAACTTCATTGTTATATCATCTTTGAGGACATTGTTGACTGTCTTCCTTTGGGGGAGACTTGTTTGGCATTTCTTGGCACTTGGATATTTTTCACATCTAGTGTTGCCATCAATGTCAAAGGGGGAGATTGTTAGAAATTGGAGGAATTGATTATGTGTTGCATTGATATTTTGTCATTGATGGCAACACCAACTGTTTTGGTTGTTTACTGACTTTCGGTAGGTTTCGGTAGAGTGGTTGGTTTATGATATTGATCCGATATGCTCCGGTATCCCTTGGTTTTTGGATTTGTTTTAGATATGTTATTCATGTTATTCATATAGATATCACAATTATTTTGTTCGGGATTTGATGACTCGGGAGCTATCATTTGTTGTAGTAAGCCTTTTGGTCACTGGTAAGGATTCTACCAGCAGGGCTTTGTTGAAGACCTTTTGATGCACATGATAAGTGGTGTCGGGGTGACTTCTAGATGGATTTCAAGATGTTGTTGGTTATCTTGTTCATGTTCCTGTTGATTGGTGGTGTTGGATTTGGGTCCAGACCTAATGCTATCTTATTCGGCTAGATTATGGACCGGTTTATGTAACGTGTTAGTGGATGATCCTGATGCGTTACCGGTTGGGTTTATTGATCGGTTTATGTTGTTTCGGTCTCAGGATGACTTGGTTGATCATTATATTGAGGGTTTAAGTTATGGATTTATTGTATTATCTTTTAGGTGGTCGACCTAATTGTTTAGGGGTATAAATATGATGTAAGATCTCTTTGTAGATCATGGGACTATGGTTATGGGATTATCTGTGTGCGAATAAAGTGTTAATCATATGAAGAGGTTTTTGGTCGATCATAGGTGATCGAATTGGGTTGGTGAAAGAGGTTTAAGACCTCTGGTACTAAGCTTAACCAAAACTGTACTTAGGCATATGAGATGCTATTCTTGCAGTTCATTCTTCTTCCAGATTGTAGTCTGGATTTATTTTGCAGTTAGTGAGGCTCTTTTTGTGATGAGTAGTGCGCTCTAGATTGTTGGTCTTCCTGCATGTGCAGGCCCCTCTTAATGTAATCACATACTTACTGCAGAAGTATCATCTGACTGTGGGTAGGTTTCCCACCATGGTTTTTCCCTTTACCGGGTTTTCCACATACAAATCTTGGTGTTATCTTTTGTGGATGGTTGGTAAATGTTTTGTGGTTTATATTTGTGCTTAACTATTATATCTGTTATTCTGGTAATAGTGATTTCATGCTTAAATTTCTATAATTTGTTGACAACCGATTCACCCCCCCCCCTCTCAGTTGTCCTCCAGTTATCTGAGTTGTCTAACAGTAAATGGTGTTTATGTTTGAGATGGTGAAGTGTATCGTGGTTATCATGTTCTAGTTATTATCCCCTAATAGTATCAATGCTCAATCATTTGTAAATCACACAAGCATGCAAACTAGTTTATGAATATTGTTTCAAATCTGCAATAACAGAGCTATGTTCTACTCTCACTATGGTAGAAACTTGAATCTGCAATCAGTTTTGATTCTGAATATAAACTGAGGAGTTGAGGATAGTAAATGGATAATTATCATGCACATTATATTTTTAAATAGAATTTTTTGTGCAAATATATTGAAGTTTTGATCGCCTGTAACTCGGGCGAGAGGAGGAACAAAGACAAGCGACAAAAAAACAAATCATTTTCTTTTGATAATATCTCCAAAGGTCTTTGATAACCAAATCAATCGATATTATTACAAAATTTTAGTATCTTAGCGAATGATATTCATTGGTTATCAAAGACCTTTGGAGATATTATCAAAAGAAAATGTTTAAAGTTCATATTTATGCACGAGTTTAAAAGTAAGTTTAAAATGTTTAACGACTATTATATCAGCAGTTTTGTATGTAGAGCCCCTCTCTAACGCATCCTTTATGAGAGGGCGTGATATACACTTTTAGATTTGTGTTTTGATAGTCTCTTTGACATTAGTAGACTCATTATGATTTATGTAGATGAAGTTATGTCCTGGACTAATACGTTGATCAGGATTATGCACTCACTAGGTTATGATGACATCTTGATTATTCTAACCCTATTTCATGATTATGATGATGATCGAGTAATATTATGATGTTTGTGATTGTCTTCTAGTGTATTTGTGATAGGGACAATGTCATACCACTCATTGTGAGCATGATATGGTGTTGTGATTCTCTATCACTTGCCTGATTATTTACGATATATTATTGTATTGTTGTGATTGGTGATCGTAGGATTGTAGGTATTCATTTCTAGTGGCTAAACGGTCTTCTCAATTTTCTATGGCTAATTTTTTGAAATTGTGTAGTCTGAAGGCTAAAGATTCATTAGATTGTATAAAGAAATTTTGACTATTCATTTTCCTTGGGAAGTTTAGTTTCTGCATTTTCTTAAAACCTTAATTTTTATTCAAATGGGGCAAAATTTAAAAAGAGATAATAATAAGAGGGCCTTGGATGAAGATATTATTGCTCAATTGCTCGGATCTTCGAAACGGGGAAAGAATGCCCCAAGGTACGAGTATTGTATCTGATAGAATTGTGGACAGGGCAACATCTTGTGGGGATCCTTACATCCCAATTAGTGGAAGGAAATTGTTCATGTATTCTTATGAGAACTTGATCAAATCTGCTTCCAGTATAACATTTGTAGCAGATTAGTATCGATTGTGTCAATCTATAAATCATCTATAACTTCAAGGATGAATCACATTAATGTGCCATTTAACATTGCAAATTTTAATCTATTATTAATACAAATACAATTAATGGTTGTGCTACTGTTGTCCTTTGTTATTTATTTGTAGTAAATAGTTATGTTTGTTGGTTGTAATTGTGAAGTTCTTTATTTACTTAATTCTTTCAGAGGACTTCAATCCTAATATCAATCACAACATAAGATGAATTCTTAATCGCAACTCAATACTTTCTCTCTACATAGAATTCTTTGAATATAGATCAACAAATTTAATCTCCTACTTTAGAAGAAGCTAAAATTCATTCAAACTCAAAAACATGGTGAAGAGAGATGAATTGAAAACCTTTGATTTTATTAATTCATATGACATTCTGGATGACAAGTAAATAGAAATAACTTAGAAATCATTGTATTGGATTTCTAGGTGTTTTGTATTTGTAGAAAATGTATACATAATCCTTTACAATATTCACTACATATAGGACATATTGAATATATCTGAATCATAGTATTGCACTGCAAAACTTAATTAAAAAAACTATTGCATTCTATTCACCCTTGGTGATCCAGTCCATATTGCTTGAAATCCTTAAGAGCCTTAAGATGTTGTTGGTACTCCTTATCTTCAATCTCTAATCTAACCACCTCCATTTTGTTCATACTTCTATCAAGTCTTGATAGTGCATCAATGTATGACCCCAACTTCTTTTTTATTAGTGCATCATTTGAAGCAATATTAGGAAACATGTGGCTTTAGATCATCCTGATATCAACTATCCACCATGTCTTGGACCTTAAGACCTTAATAAATCTGTAGAAAGGGAATGTTCATCTATCTTTGTATTCCTTTTGTCCTATGTACATACTACTTAGAAAATCTTTCATAATTAGAATATCAACAACCTTCACAATGGCCCCGGATTCTCTTTTATAACACTAAGGTAGCAAACAAGCTTCAGAGCTCATTAACTACATCTATCTTGTATAGATCTGATATGAAGCCTGGAGCTGCACTCTTGATAAAATCTGTTAGGTAGCTCATCTAGACTCGTATCAATTGAAGTTATGATCAAAATCTCAAACCTAAATCTAATATACTTTGGCTGGTAAGAAGTGGTTGGGCATTTATATCAGTTTGTCAAAAATATCAATCTACAAAGGGAAAAGCAAAAATTGAATGCAATCTCACCTACTCTTCCTCCTCGGGTTTTTCTTCCTCTAAAGAGCAATATTTCTTATGCTAGATATCTACATCATCTGCTTTCCATGTAAAAGTGTTCAAACTCTATAGTTTATTCATTACCTCTCTAACTCTTTGAGAGGGCATAGTTACAGTCTCCAATCCAAATTTATGATAAAGATAATCATATGATAAGCATTAGCTTGGTTAGGGTTGTTGGCTAATGCATCCAAAACCTTATCAACTGCAGTTGTAAAATCTTCTCTCCACTTGGCGAGATCTTTGATCTGTCCTTCATCTGTCAAAATCGGTGGAATGTCCCACTTCGGTAGGCCTCTAAATGATTTTGATCTTCTCTATCGGAGATTTCTTTTCCTCTTCCATGTAGGGGAGATATTTAATCAAAAAATTGAAGTTCTTCCACATGATCCCGACAATTTGGGGTGCCTTTGGGTCATTTTTTAATGCCAAAAGAATTTCCTTTAATTGTTGACCCTTATGAAACCAAACATTTCTGATTGGTTGAAAGAATAAAAGAATATCATCAACTTGATCACACAATTGTGATACTAAAGAATAAGAGGCGTGGACCTCATCCAGGCAGCCTAAGACCCTATTTCAAACCTGTAATATTATTGACTTTGTTATGTCCAAATAATTTTTCTCAGACTCTTCCTTCACCTTTTGTATTTGTTCTTTCATTTTTTCGAGCTCCTTAGGCCTGGGACACAGTGCAGATGTTGAGTCACATTAAATAAAATCATTGTTGAGCTTTGCATTCTCAATGAAAAGAATTTTGTGGTCAGCACTTAGACCCACATGTAAATCCTTAAGCTTCTCATGTTGATTTTCCTATTCCTCAACGACCATCTTGGCAAAGCAAGCAGCATGCATTGATACAATGGTTGCCTCTAATGCAATTGTGTCAGCAAGAGTTCTTACCATTGCATCACCTATCTAATGTTCTATCCCCCTCAAAACCACAGAGTTATCTATGCTTGGAGTCCTAAACCATACAACAAATTTTGTTATGCTTGGGTTGACCCTTGATCCATGCTCTCCAAATTCTTGTGCATATACAGGGTCTTCTTGTCTCATTATTTGATCAAGAATAAAAATATTCTCAAGGTCCCATCCTGAGGACCAAGATAATTCCACTCTTCTTTACTAATTCTCTTCCTTCTTCAAGAGTGCATTTGATATTATTCTTCTCAAAAAAATTTATCACTTCTTTAGATAAATCCTTAAGTTTTTCCCTTAACCAAAAAGATTTAAATTCATTAGAGTTAACAAAATTGTCATCAGACATAAATTTTTTTGAGGCAATTACCCTCTCGTCAGTGACTTGATCCTCAGGGATGACACTTGGAATGATTTCCCTATCCAAATTTGTTAATACTTTAGCAACATCATCCTCTTTGAATGCATCATGGGGAGGGGATGGTGGTGGCACACTGGTCTCAACTTCTTCCACTGTAATATTAGCAAAGTCAGTGATCTTTGCTTTCCCCTTTTCCACCTTCCTTATTATTTTTGGAGTTGGCTCCTCTTCTCCTTGTGGTCCCTATTGTGGTGCATCCTTTGAGGATTCTCCCCTCAAAACTTCTTTACCCTTATATCTTACAAACGGGTCAAATGTAGGCCTTTCCTCTTCTACCCTGCCAGGTTGTTTAGCTTGCCTTTGGGATAACTCATCTTCAATCAATTTATCAAAACTTCTAACCTTGCAGGATATCCTAGAAAAGTCATTAAGAATGTTATAACAAAATCCCTAGAATTCAGGGTCCTCTTTTTGTTCCCTCTCCAATTTACTCAAATAATTCAACTCCCTTCTCATTTGTAGGGCCTCAGAGGGGTACACATTTTTTGTCAAGTCTTCACTCTCATCAAAATGGTGAGTGAAACCCCTCACCCTCAGTTTATTTATGGGGGCTAAATTTGGGGAAGTTGGTGTGGGCATCTCTACATCCAGACTCGTGATAATTGAATGCAACTTTCATTCTTTCTTGCATGGTTGAGCCATAAAAATTCTAGGAGGTCCTAATGTAGACTCCTTCCTTCTTTCTTCTTCCTATATTCCATCTCTTCAATTTTCTCCTCTACCTCCTTTGCAATTTCTTCAACAATCTTTGAGGTGGCCAATGGAATAGAGGCCCCTGCAGATTGCTCAAATTGAGTAGGATCTTGCTCCCCTTTTGTAGGAGTCTTCTTTGTCTTTTTAGGAGCATGAGGTGTGGCTTTATTGATAGGGGCCTTCCTCTTCTTAGGATTGAGGCTTTGCCTTATGGATTTTTCCTTTAGTAGGTGGAATTTGCGTACATGAAGCCTCTACAAATGGTTTGTGAATACAGGGTTGTGTGGCTGTCTTCCTCCTCTTTTGGGTGGGCTTCCTAGCTTTTGGAGGAAGGCTAGGGTCATCTGACATTTATTCCTTAGTTGAAACCACAATTGTTCTGGTTACCCTCTTCTTCTTTGGATTAGGAGGGTTCTCCTTAGGTTTTTCATTTGGTTCAACTTCCGAGACAACACTAGCAGTAACAGGAGGAGTAGGGTTGGCAGCAGGTACATTTGCAATTTCTTGCAAGTGGTGAATTGTGTGAGCAGGACAACATCGGTGATTTTAGGGACATAAGAGCTTGTCCCAACGGGTTATGCTTTTACAACAAATTATGTGGGAGCACTTTCAGAGGAGGATGTCATTGTTTGATGTTTTGCAGTGGAGAAAAATGCACAATTGAAATATACAGAATCCCCCCGCAACTAGGGCAATTATCATAATTTTATCCTAAAAAACCTCTCAAATCAACAAGACAACTTACAAAATGAAAATGGATGGTTTTGCTAGTTACTTACTAGTTTTAGGGCTCAATTTGGTTGCTCTGGATGCATTGGTTTGCTCTTTGATCACCTTGAAATTGCTCTTGTTTCTCTTTGATCATTATGTGCTTGTAAATGACTTCAGATTTCTCTTTTATGGCGCCTACATTGATCACCATTAATTCCTATGTGCATGGCATCCTGGGTTGGAGGTTCAATTTTATCATTGATTGTAAAGATGAACGAATGATCACCCCTTGATTGCTTGATTGTCCTTTGAGTGTTGACATGGTGAGTAATAAATTTTCTTTGGCCACCTTAGAAAATTTCAAAACTTCAAAGCTTCAGTATCGCTTAAATTTATATCTCATGAGATAGTGGGGAGAACCATATTTTCCTTCCCTAATTACCCCGCATCACCTTTCTAAATTGGATAACTCACCCACGGGGGAAAATCCTTCTTACCATCACCATACATCCCACTATCCCACGAGATATCATTTTCTTTTTTAGAAGAATACATCATTCTTTGTTCTTTATACCGTGCTCCATTGTTGTGGGATAGCAGAGATAACTATCCCTCTCTATCCCTCTTACCCCATGTCACACCTTGCAGGCCTCAGTTACCCTTGTGGGGTAGCCTTTGTCTACCTCTCCTTTGTTCCCACTAACCCACAAGCTTCTTTGTTCATCTAGATTTACTTTTCTTTTATCCTTTGATCTTCATCACTGCAGGATGGGAGGGAGTGTTGAATTCCTTAGCCATTTATTCCCTGCACCGCATCTATTATTGACATTTGGAACCTATGAGATAGGGACCTCCTTTGGCTGCCATTGTTCCTGATGTCCCGCATGGGTATCACTCTTTTACTCTTTGCTTGTGAAGGGGTCACTGTTGTTGATCTTCCTTGTTGTGAGATAGCGGGGAGAATGAACTAGACCAACACTCCCTTCCCCATGTTGCCTCTTTTATTCATCCTTAATCCTCACAGGGGATAGATTTTCATCATTCACCATTGTTCCTGCCAACCTGCATGGGCATCTCATCCCGGTGAAGAGCGTACTAATATTGGCCGATGTTGCTATCGTGGGATAATCGGGAGAACATATTTAGTCAATACCTCTTCCCCTGCATCACCTTTCACTGACTCCTTTCAATCGTGCGAGATAGAAAGACTATTGGAACCTCATTCTTCCTGCTACCCCACATAGGGCTTTTCTTCTTTACTCTTAGCAAAATGATTTATGGTCCTATAGGATTGTGGGGACCACCCAATTTCCTTTAACACTTATCCTGCAACGCTTATATTTTTCTTCCTAAATCCTTGTGGGGTAAAGACGGCTTCATCTTTTCTAAGAATCACATGAGATAGCGGGGACACTCATTCCCCACTCATATGCTTAGCCTGTAGTATCAATGAACACAATCGATGAGCATTGTTGGATAAAGTCTTCAACAAAAACCCTTTGTTCCCATTGTCACGTAGGGTGTCGTGGTCATCCTATCACCTGTGTTAGAACAACACCATGTGACGTAATAATTTGCACTTTAGTCCAGCTGATTTCTTAGCCCACATGGACAAAGTTATAAGTATGAAGGCTAGGTGGGATAAGCTCAGCTCTTAGCGATAACACTTCCCATTATCCCGCACGGTTTGAGACCATAACCTATTCCTGTCGTGGGGTAGAATCTTTAGCACTAGAATGTAGATCTTGATATCCTATGCGGTCAGACTTTAGCGGGGTCCATGTGCCATGTGTGCAGGTGGGGTTGTAGAGTTAAGGTGAATGAGAACTTTGAACTAACTGTGCAATCGTGTAGTGATCTAGACCATTGATCTCAAGGAAGGTGCATGGTAAGATAGAAAGGGTTGTAGTCATAGTGACCAGATGACTAACACATGAGGCCAGTCACAACAACAATAGAATAGGCTCAGGTTATAACTAAAGTGACGGGGGATCGGCTACACAAAGTCAAAGATCGAATCACATCCACCGTCAAATCATCAAATATCAACGACGAAGGTTCAATTTAGTCCTAAGCTATGACAACAAAATTTGAACAATGCATGACTGGAATTAAAACAAGTGTCACTTTTCTATTGTATCGTGAGGACAAAGCAATTAATTATTATTAGTTGAGCAAGGATGTAATGTTAATAAACCAAGCACTTATGGTGGTTAATGGAAGTAAATGAATTCATGGACAAAAAATATTCTTTTTTCCATGCAAATTATTTTAACAAAAGGTCAAACCAAAAATAATATATTAATAGTATAAAGTTTTACATAATTTGTAGAATGGTCAAACCAGAAATCCAGACCATCTATCCATAGATTCCATAGTATAAATGCATTGATACCAAAATCACCCTTATGGCATAACGACTGCGTCATTGCCAGTCTGTCCATACCCAAAATTTCAAAAACCTAAATAATTACAATAAAAAAATTGAACCACCAAAAATAAAGGAGTGATGACATGGACACAACTAAAAAATTACAATAGGTAGGCGAGTCTCCATGGTGTTTCCAGTTGCCCAGAGACAATTCTTTTCCCTTTGACATCGAAATTAGGAGTGTGACTGTGGCTCCTCCTAGCTTGAGTGCTACTGCTTGGACCCAGATCTCCTTCTTTCATTATGTCCTCCAGACTCATGGGTTCCATATCCTCTTCATCATTGTTGTCAATTCCATCAACACACATGTAACCACTGATCCATTCACCCCCTTTGTTTTGCATGATATAGAAAAGCTTCAATAGGAAGCAAGCATTCTGCATAATACCACATTTTCTAGCTCAGAAAACATTTAGGTCCTCAATAACCAGAATTGGAAAACAAGGCACTAGTTTCCCATCCCTAATGATGACATTGTAGTCTTTAGGGTATGGGATAGTGAGGTCCCCGTAAATGTTTTCCATAACCTTTTCAAATTCTCCCAAAAAAGCTTCCTTGAACAATTTTCAACGCAACATCACAATGTAGTCCTTGGGGACATCTACATGCACTAGGGTGGCTATAAAAACCATTGGTATCTCTGTATTCACTATGTATTTATGCTTTGTGAAGAGGAACTCCTCTCTAAGTATCCTTCTTACTACCCTAATGATCAAACAATGAGAATAATTCAGAACCTCTAAGAGCCTTACGCCCGTAATTTTTCCTAAGAATGTTGTCTACCTCTTATTGGCAATAAGGCGCATTGGGGACTCCATACCAGCCAACTTATGACTCCTATTCTTCTCAATTTCTACAAATATTAAAACAGTGAAACAAATGATGTGTATAACCCTTGGACCCCTATCTGCCTTTTATATAAGTTAATGTATCTTGCTCATTTTTTTTGTGCTAATACTTGGAAATGGAGGCTACTAGTTTACAAGTATAAATTTGGGAACTCTTTCTAGGCTGAGGAATGATTACTACCACTACCAGTCTGCCACGGGCCGTCTAAGCCTCAACTACCTTGCACTCACCTTCCTATCAACCATTCCAATTTGAAAAAATGTGATCGTGTCCATTATTATCTTGGCATCCTTTCTATTAACCGTCCCAATTCAGAAACATGTGATGATAAAAATTTGGCATACACAATCAAATCCAAAAGCAATTAATAAAAAAAGATTATCATTCGGTCCTTTCTTTTAACTTTTCGATAACCGTTTTAATGCACAATACTACCTTTGTTTGATTCTTGCCATATGTCCCTCTGTATGCTTTCGAAGTGAGTTGGTATTATCACTTGTGCCACATTAATTGTACATATTAACTACTCACTTTAAATATGTGAATAATTGATATGATATCAATTTTCCAAGACACGCCATTGTGATAAAATGATGGATTTTGATAGTGACTCTTTTGCAGATCCCACTATCCCATGACACAAAATTGCTTCGACACAAAAATTATAATGGAAAAAATGAAACATTGAAACAAAAAACAATATTCAAGGCCTAAGTAATTTATATATTTAATTATAAAAAAAAAATCTATATTGCCAAATGATTTTTTTTTAATGATAGAATAATCGTTGGCTAGGGCCAGCACCCATTGTATTAAAATCAAAAAAAGCTTTTACATGAAGACATGTTTCTTCATAGCTACCAAAATGAAGCAAGCCAGACCTACCAACAAACCTCCTACATACTGATTTATACCAGATTCATACATAATTATATCGCTACATATACATATCGACTATTCAATGATTGATTATCTATATAAAAAATAAAATGCCCCATATCAGGCAACCTTGAAATTGCAAAGAAACTAGAACCTAATTATCCAAACCCAGTACCCACACACCTACGACCTACCAGCCACTTCCTCCCTTTCTCTTTCCATCTTCAGCAGCTTGCCATGCTTGGCTTGCTGCTTAGCCCATTAGTCTCATCTGCAGTTGGCATGGAATTTTGTTTTGGCGATGTCCTCCACGTCACGATCATAATTTGGAATCCACTCCTCGCCTCAACCCAACACTAGTAGACTTACCATCTCTGCAGTGTCATCGGGTGCAAAGTCATCCTCGTCCAAAAATAATCCAATGGTTAATTAGTCCCAGTGCCAGTCTTCTTCACCAGTGACTTTGATACCAACTATGCATAGCAGGAAATTGATACTCCAGTCCACAACATTCATGTGAGCCTGCAACACCTCTAGTTGCAGTGTAGTTACAACTGGGAATCTACATGCCTGGCTCAGGTAGTATTCATGTGTGAATGTAATATGCAAATCCTCATCCACAATATCTAATGTCGCATCAATATTACCTAGAAATGAGTGTCTAAACAATATTTGGGTGAGCTTCTTTGCCCATTGCTTGGACACACCCAAATACAATAGCATAGACAAAAAAAAGAAGGGATATCAGAAGATACCCTATATTTGTGTTGGGACCACAAGAATTCCTTACCTAGAACCTCCTTCACAGCGTGCTGGAATTAATCATGGTCGTTCACCAGTACCCCGCATAGCCGCTTATCTGTTATATCACCCATGAATGCCATTTGCAACTTTGTGGCCAAAAGGACAATAGGCGTTTCCATTGTAACAGGCTCAGTCATAGCAAGAAACTCAAGCACAATGAATAGAAGGTTGAAATTAGGAGGCATCTTGACTTTTCATCAGGATTTAAGGATGGTTATGGTACCTAAATCCTCTCCACATTAATTGACATTAATGCATCTCTTACCATCACGCATGTGAATATCCACTCAAGGAGTTGTTCTCTTTATTATAAATATTTCCAAATCTTCTCGGGGAGCTCGTGCTATTACCTCACACATACCGAAACATACACAGCTCCTGCTATTACCTCACACTAATAGTCATACCAAAACATACCCATCTATACACTAAAGATTATGTCTACTAGGAAGTAGGAATTAAATCCACCCTTGGATCATCAAATATCAATGACAAAGGATCAATTTCAGGCCTAACACCTGACAACAAAATTTGTTCAAAGCATTACTGGAATTGAGACAAGTGGCATTTTTTTTATTGTATCATGAGTGCAATAGCGATGAATTATTATTAGTTAATATCATTAAAAAGGAAGTTATGTATTTAATTGGATGAAGAAAAGTTAAAACCAAAAGGAAAGATATCATGCCGCAAGGTGGGAAAACCAAAAAATTCTTCCCAAAGCAGAGCTGGATCTGTATATTGAGATGTTGCTAAAATTAATTAAGGAATGCCAAATTGGAGGGGCAATAAAGACGCAGGGAAAACTAAAAAGCGTTTAATTGACCCAGGTTCTAGTTAATGTCAAATTGTTTATATAGAAAAATCAACAAAAAAATTAAGATTTCATATATATCTAATATCTAAGATATTATATTAATATATGTCGATTTTTTATGAAACTTTCCTTGGAAAAGTTGGTGTCATGTTGGATTTTTGTTAGCAGAGAATAGTATTAACTATTAAGCTTCTATCATTTATAAAATGTCGATCATTTTTTTAGTATATGGCCAACCACATTTTTAGACAATTGTGAAGATTTAGCTAATAGCTTAGCCAACTTAGTGGCGGATGGTTGTGACAGTACCACATATGGGACAATAATTTATTCAGATTGATGTTATGAGAAGCCTGCATTAATATTTCATATATGCATGACATTAAGAATTTAAGACGGGGAGTTGGCCACCCGGGTGGAGACTTTTATATTTGGTGGTGTTTTGAACTTGTGTCATATTCTCATTCAATCTCTCGACGAAGCTTTTTGGCCTTGGTGTGGAGTTGGTGGTTGCCTATCATGGACAATCCTCTTAGGTTGAGGTGCAAAATACGTCAAATGGTTTTCTTGGGCACGATTTAAACCTTTAGAATAAAGTACATTACAAAAGGTCATCACATTCCTTTCATTTAGGAATTGGAATTGGAAGCCATTAAAATGGTTCTTGGGCGTGATTTTTTGGTCGATGAGAATCGCTAACGAGTCAACTTGAACATTTCTTCCAGATTTCTAGATTCTCTTTTGGATTTGGGGGGTGGAAAAGTTGAAATTATCCTTCTATTATGAGAGGTGTTTGATGGGGATTTTCTAGTGGATGATTTGGTTATGGCGCTTTGAGCAGAAATTGGTGTAGGTATCCCTTGGGCGAATGACATCCACAAACTAGAGGAGGGAATAGAGTCGAATGTTCACCAACCATTTATTATGGGTTTGAACAACAGAGAACTTGGCCACCATAGTCATTGGGCCACAGTGGACTGTGATTTCCTATGAAAGATAAAGGTGCTAGAGCCGATCGACAATTTTTATTGGTTGTTTTGCTTTGCACAACTCATGTAGGGTGGGGTTTACTGGTTTGGAGAATGAATTCTCCTTCTAATTCTGATTTTTTGTCTTTTTGAATTTCTATATACTCAGAGAATATGGATATGTCACCATTTTCTTCTATGACTCTTTTTGTCTTTTTCGCTGGGGAAGCCGAGGCTTCCATTTTTGTTAATGGGGATCTATAAATGTGGTTTTGAAATATCTACTATGTACAAGATTTTTTAATATTAATATAATTATAGTGATGTAATTCACTAGTAAAATTATTTTATCTTATTTTTTCGACACATGATTCGCCAAGATAAACTTTATAGTTCTATATATTCCCAAAATTTCGCCCATAAATATTAATTTCTGGTTTATATCAAATGTTTTGTTTGCCAAAATAATTATTTTATATTGGAAAAGTAAGATAAATATTCGTCAACTTTTTCTACTATTTTTTCCCGATTCCAAGAAATTTGCCAACCAAAATTATATTATGTTTCCATGAAAAATGGAAAAATCGCCAACAAATTTTTTTCCGACCTCCGACTAGCAAAAAATTTACCAATATTTTTCACCATTTCCGAGGGGGGGGTTCTTAAATTTTTTACTGGCAATAGTGCAAATAATGTGTTTTGAATGTTGCATTTTGGCAATTATGTGCTATCAATAGTGCACTACTACAATAGTGCAATAATGCAACATCAATATTGCATCTTAAAAACTGCAATGACACTCTGTGTCAATGGACTGAAAACACCATGCTTGACACCTAAAGAGAAAATGTACATCCCATCACTGAAGGCATGGCGTTCTCAATGGCATTGCAGATGGTCTGACTTGGTGTTCTCACTTCTTTGTCACACTGAACATGTTAACATGATCAACAAGAATAAATCTACCATGGGCATCCATATTTGCATTTCAGGTGCAAGCATGGTGGCCTCAATCAATCTAAATTGCAGTCATCTAAATTACATTCTACCAATATTTCACTACTGTAATAGTGCAATAATGCAACATCAATATTGTATCTCATGTAATTATGTGTTAACAATACTACAATAGTGCACCATAGTCTTTAAAAATCATTGCAATAATACATGGCCACCTTATTGACCAACTTGCTTGTTTATTCTACCCGTCGCCACCCTACACTCTATCTCTTCCCCGTATTAACTCCATGTCACTTCACCTTACTGCCACGACATAGCTCAGCCTTCCTGACCAAGATGGCATAGAATGCACCTGTCTTTACGCCTTTCCTTCCCAAATTTCCTTTTGTTATTCCTGCTTCTTCTCAACTATTTGAGAGTTTGCAAACGATAAGATGTTCACCCAACCAGTCTCCATGCATGTTCGTCGAAGTGTTTGGCTCAACAGAACAATGTTTCTTTCGCACTATTTTGGAGTGAAAAGGTAACAAAGCACAATTGCATTCCCTTAAACATTTTTTGATGGGTTTTTTGGACTATATAACTTGCAAGTGTGTGGTTACTTCCTCTTTTTCATAGAAAGAACATGTTCACCCAACCATCACAACATGCTCACCTTGGCTACTACTCTCCCTTCCATTATGAATTAGTAGTGCAACAAGAACACACAACCATTTGAAGGTCTATTGGTGTTGATTTGTGTTGCATGACTCACCCATTCATTTTGAATGGTTGAATGCAGCACAATTCAACAACAAAAGGGATTCATATAGCAGCATGCCCTCATTGCTAGGATCGAATACTAGTGTGGTATGTGATTTTGTTAAAGTATGAGAAGATGTTATAAGTGTTGTCAGAATGCCTATAACTATAATTGAACTCACTACACTTGACATGTTTATGACCCCGTGTACGTATTGACCCACTCCCCTAGGCATTCCAAGGCCATGTCTATGAAATATCTCAAACTAAAGGTTTCCTATGATGTAATTTTGTAAAACATTGTTCTTCATCATGCAACATAACTAAAAATGTAAAGTACTAAGTACTAAGGATCTCACAAAGTATGACTAGGTTTACATACAACATTCTTTGAAAGTTTTTATAGTATTAAATTGTGTTACATTTGTACAATTCAGTATGAATTGGTATAATGCAACATAATTAATGAATAATATAAAATGTTTTTTATGATGTTAGGATGTAAAACAGTGCCAAATCATAGTCACCTTAAATACTGCCAAATTATAATTATAGGAGCTACATATATGCATAAGTATAAATTAATGTATAATTTATAAGAAACTAAATAAACCATGTTGATGTGAAGCACTAAGGTTCTCTATATTTGTGGGTTCTTTTGGACTATTCAAGATAGGGTGTGCACATAAAGGCTCTACAAGAGTTAAGCAAGTTTTATTATGCAAGTTTGTACATTATGCGAAAGCATTTTTAGTACTAAATTATGTTTCATATCTACAATTTATAATGAGCTGGTAGAATGAAAAATAAATCTATACTAAAAATGGTTTCATATGATGAAAATATTGCAATTAAATTTTGGTATATATCCACAATTTTGTCAGACATGGAACAATGCTACATAATTGAATGCCACGTGGACCCCATAACCTTGGTTTTTCGCCCTCCAGCTAGACTATTTTTTATTTTTTTTTGGTAGGTAATAGGCCGAAGCCGAAGTATTTTGAATTATTATTATTATTATTATTATTATTATTATTATTATTATTATTACTATTATTATTATTATTATATTATTATTATTATGTTTGATTAGATTGACCCTATACCTTCCCCATTTTTGTGGAAGGCCAAGAGTCATAGCTTAGAATTTATTTTAGATGTCCTTATTGGGAATTGAACTTGGGTCTCCACAGTGAGAACCCAGTGTTTTAACCAATTATTAACTATTGACTGGACAAGTTGGTCATATTATTTTTTTGCCATTATCCTGTGTTTGCCACGTGATCTAACCTCATTTGTCCACCTTGTCAAAAAATTCCCCAAATTGTGCATTGTTTGAAGCGTGCGCGGGCCCACCTTGTTAGCCAGCCCCTACAATATCCTGTATCTGTCAGGGTGGCCACATGGAAGTTGATCACATGGCCACCTTAATGACCAACACAAAATAGAATAATTGTAATTTCAATTGCAATTGGAAGTCAAAGTGAACCCCAATTGGAATTCCAATGATAATTGTTTGTCCAATTGGAATCCCAATTACAATTGAGTTTGGACAAGGAATCTGTGCATATGTAGATATATGTATATTATATATATATGTGTGTGTGTATGTATATATGTATGTTTGTATGTGTGTATGTATGTATGTATGTATGTATGTATGTATGTATGTATGTATGTATGTATGTATAGACATGTGCATATATGTATAGACACATACATATGTTGAGCTACATTAAATTGATTGTAAATACTAACCATACATAGGGAGAGTCAACTGGTACATGGGTGGTTAGGGACATTGTATCTAGATGGACTAAAGGTTGTTCTTCATTACTACATTAAAAGACTAGTATATTATAAAAGAGTTATCATTTCAACAAGTTTGATACCTAACTAATATATAAAGCTAAATGTTATTAAATTATGGCTTTCAAAAGCCTTTCCCATCTGTAATAACTGTAAAGACTGCAAATATACATATATTGAGCTGCATTAAATTGACTGTAAATATTGAGCTGCATCCGAACACATGGTCACCTTAATAACCAACAAAAAATAGAATTACAATTACAATTGGAATTCCAATTCCAATGATAATTGTTTGTCCAATTGGAATCCCAATTACAATTGTGTTTAGACATATATATACTATCAACAATTTGCATAAACATAATAAGGGTTAATACGTAATGGTTAATTGTTGTATTAATATGGGAATTACTATCAACATTTTACATAAACATAGTAAGGGTTCATTGTTATGGTTAAGTGTTGTAGTAATATGGAAATTACTATATAATCAACTCATGGCCACCTTAATAACCAACACAAAATAGAATTACAATTACAATTGGAAATCCAATTGGAACCCCAATTGGAATCCCAATTACAATTGAGTTTGGAAAAGAAATTTGTGTATATATGTATAGACACATACATATATGCATGTGTGTGTATATATATAGACACATACATATATGCATGTGTGTGTATATATATAGACACATACATATATGCATGTGTGTATATAATATACACATACATATATGTAAGTGTATATATATACACATACATATATGTAAGTGTATATATATACACATACATATATGTAAGTGTATATATATACACATACATATACGTATGTGTATATACATAAACACATATATGTATGTGTACATACATACACATATATATATAGAAATATATACATAGTAAATTATATATACATATACGTATATATGTATATATGTATGTATGTATGTATGTATGTAAGTATGTATGTATTTATGTATGTATTTATGTATGTATGCATGTATGTATGTATGTATGTATATATGTATGTAGATATACATACATACATACATCCATGCATGCACACACACACACACACACACACACACACACACATATATATGATCACCTCTGCCTTACAAAACCACAGACGAAGAATAGAAACATTTTCATAGTACAAACGAAACGAAAAAACACAAAGGCAAAACATAAAGCATGAAATGAAATGAAAAAACACAAAATCAGACAATAGAAACCTTAGTGAGGAGTATTCCTCACCTGGGTCAAAAACCAAGACCCGAAATCCACCCCTTGGTATCTTTGAAGTCATTCTACGATTACTTGCAAAGGTGAAAATGGGGAAGTAACCACGCACTTGCAAGTTATACACTCCAAAAAACCCATCAAAAAACGTTTAAGGGAATGCACTCATGCTTTGTTACCTTTTCACTCCAAAACAGTATATATGTAGAAATACATACATAGTAAAGTAAATATGTATGTATGTATGTATGTCTATCTATATGTATGTATGTATGTATGTATGTATGTATGTATATATGTGTGTGTATGTATGTGTCTATGTGTGTATGTATGTATGTATATATGTATGTGTATATGTATGTGTGTATGTGTGTATGTGTGTATGTGTGTGCATGCATGTGTTTATGTATGTGTGTATGTGTGTATGTATATGTGTGTGTATGTATGTGTGTATTTTTGTGTATGTATGTGTGTATGTATACGTGTGTGTGTGTGTATGTGTGTATGTCTGTGTATGTATGTGTGTATGTGTGTATGTATACATTGCATACACACATACATACACACACACACATATATATACACATGTACATACATGTATGTTTGTATATGTAGGCATGTGTGTGTGTGTACATACACACACACACATATATATGTATGTTTGTGTGTGTATGTATACATACACACACACACATATATATGTATGTCTGTGTGTGTATGTATGTATGTATGTATGTATGCATGCATGTACACACACACACATATATGTATTTGTATGTGTATGTGTGTGTATATGTATGTATGTATATATGTATGTATGTACACACACACACAGAT
Organism: Cryptomeria japonica; assembly: GCF_030272615.1. Lineage (NCBI taxonomy): Eukaryota > Viridiplantae > Streptophyta > Pinopsida > Cupressales > Cupressaceae > Cryptomeria > Cryptomeria japonica. Next base: position 234,167,486 of record NC_081405.1, read on the forward strand.
ATATATATATATATATATATATACATATATGTATGTATGTATATATATATATGTATACATATATATGTGTATACACACACACACACACACACACACACACACACACACACACACACACACACACACACATATATGTATATACATACATATATATGTGTGTGTGTGTGTGTATAACAGAGTGTGTGTGAGATCCACGATGTGGAGAGTATCAGCTAATATCAAACAGTCACGTGTGACCATTTGGAAATCGAAAAGACAAATATGGTAGGGTTGGGATGGATAAAAAGCATAACATGTGAACCTCATGTGACCATGAAATTATGCACAAATAAATGACACCTAGGATAGTGAGAAGAATAAGGCATGATGGAAGGTCAAACTTAAAGTCCCAATAAAAGGCAACGGTTAGAAACGTGAGAGGCGGGCATAAAAAAATAGCAAGTGTTCTGATAAAAAATCCTGACCAAATTGAATTCGAGATTTGGGAGGACAATGGAGAAGATTGTTATCCAAGGACTCATCTTTAGGTAAATGTGTAGAAAAGGCAGGGGAGCGATGAAATGCCTATAAATTAGGAAAGAAATAGATGAAAGCCACATAAGTTTAGGCAATGGTAACTGTGAAGAAGCCCATAACACAGATTTGACAGAAGTGTTTGGGGTGAAGTGCATTTGTGCATCGCAGAGGGTAACCAATGAGACACTTGAAGCGCAGGTTGAAAGATTGTTTCAGAAAGCGGAGGAGAAGGAGAAAATGATAGTGATCCAGATTTTGGGTGTTGATTTCTGGTCAAATGGGCATGTCCATGATGGGCAAGTGTATGAGAGTCTGTTTGATCCCATAGTTCAAATTTTGGGACATGATCTACAGGCATATGGCATTGTCAATTGTATGGTTATAGTGGAAAACATTGTGGGTGTGAAGATGGCCTTAGAGACTTTAGAAACTATCCCTAAATCAACTATAATGGTGGGATATTTTGATCTCAATGTGGAAGGGAAAAAAACAAAAATGGCAAAGGCTTGAAGGCTTTTTAAAAATGGTGTATATAAAGTGTATAGTCTAGATAAGTTCGATGCTTTCATAGAAGCAAACAAGGATGTTCTCCCTGAACAAATGGTACATAGGGTGAAAGAAATAGGGGAGGACATTAAATACCTGTATCACTAAAATCCCCATATGTTAGATTTATCAGTAGGTATATACTTGTAGTATTAAGTGTAATGCTTTTTTATATCTTATGTAATATGGTAGTTATATATTCATGGTTGCACTATGAGCAGTTTATGAGACTCTATATTAGCATTTTTTGTAGGTTGTGAAGCGTATGAGACTCTATATGAGTAGTTTATGAGAGTCTATATTAGCAGTAAATGTTTATGTTTATGTTTCTAGAATGGCAAAATATGTTTACGTTAATAGTAATTAATATATTAATACAACATTTAACTATGTTTTTGTTAATGGTAATTCTCATGTAAACACAATAGTTTGGGATGTTTATGTTTATGTTTATGTTTATGTTTATGTTTATGTTTATGTTTATGTTTATGTTTATGTTTATGTTTATGTTTATGTTTATGTTTATGTTTATGTTTATGTTTATGTTTATGTTTGTTACCGCGTAATCTTTCCTTCGTAATGGGGACAATTTCCTTTTTTTTTTTAATTCCTTTTGGAGTCCTAGTCTTTCTTGTAATACCTCGGTTCAAGCCCTTAGTCCATTTGTAAATCGTCTTTCAATCAAAAATGTCGAGTTTTAGTAATATGTTGAACCATGTGAACACTTTGAACCGTCTTGAACTGGCTTCAACAGGTTCATTTAGGTTCCACAGGTTCCTAGGTGTCCAAGGGATTTTTCATACTAACATTTTCTTAAGTGTTTTGCAGCGGCTCTCTCAGGGTTTTTGTTCGGTGATGTTTTATGTCATCTCTCTCCTGGTGTTGGACTCATTGAACCAAGTTCAAAAGGTTCAAACATGTTCAACATAGCACAAATTGTCAGCAGCTAGGCATAATTAATATTCTCGGCTAAGATTTTCCCTGAGCGTGGCGTATACCTTGAACTACTTGAACTCCAATGAAGTTTGTTCAGGATGTTCATATGTGTTCAAAGTTGGTGGGTCATGTGGGTTAAATGATTTGATGGTGCATTGATCACCAAATATGAGGAAGGTGAACCATGTCTTAAGTGACGTCAATCCTTTCCTTTTCGAAGTAAGTAATCATTTCAGGAACTGGTGGTTACTTCAAAAACGCCGCCATGCATTTAATGCATGTGTGCGATGTCCAATCCACAAATTTAGCACACTCAAACTGACAATTGGAGTTATTGCACTTAATAGTTTCGTATCATTTCCCTCGCTATAAGGTATGAAGGGTTAGTTCTCTGAAAATTTGTTCCTTGTTGCTGCGGTGTTATATTTCCTGGATAGAAGTATTAATTGTCGATAGTCGTCTGGTTGCTCAACTGTGAAGGTGAGTCCCTTTCTTGTTCTCTCCAGTAATTTTTGCCTGTATTTCTTCTCTCGTAGTAGGGTTTCTGCAACAAAATAAGGCTTATCACTTTGCATTATGAAGTCCACATTGCACTTGTTCTGGAATGTTTTAAGCCTACCATGTACATAGCCCATAGTTAGCAATACCGACCTTAAAGGGGAAAATCTTGAAGTTCTAAAAGAAAGGGTATTCAAGGGGATTGATGGTTCTTTTGGTGTGGAGATTTTGATTAGTGGTCTCATAGAGGCAGCAGCTTTTCCCCCAGCTATCTCGTGCCCAGAATTGGTTAGGGAATGTATCGCTAGATATGATCCAGTCTCTGAGACTATTAGAAGAGATGATGGAGAAACCCTTCTTGCTATAAACTGTGAAGTAATTTCCTCTATCTTCATGATACCTGATTACCAGTTCTCCAATTTTTCCCCTACTCAGTCAATCATCGAGTTCAACGCGGATAGAACCAGACACTGAAATAATGTAGCAAAATACTGGCTGAAGGTTCCTCAAAGTAGTGGTTCTAGGTTGCCAAAGAATCCCAATAAGAATCACATGCTGCCTCACATTCATGATGTCATGCTTTTGTTGCACCGAATCAGAGGCTCTGCAGAAGCCTACAGTTTCGACGATTGGATTTATTGCTATGTGCAGCTAGTGCTAGAGGGGAAGCAGTACCTTGATTGGGCAGAACTGATTGTTGATTCAATGAGGGAGCAATTGAGTATGGCCAAACAATTTAAGTAGAGTTTCTTCATGTCTTCATATCTTGTATACTGTTTGGCATGTGTTAAGGATTTAGTTAGAATACCAAGACAGCTTACTAAAGAGGATGTTCCCGTGTATGATTTCTACCCCATGATGCAAAAGGATAATGCCTTGTAGGATTTCAGAAGAGTACACAATGCTTTTCTGGGTGACTTGTGTCATGAAATGAAAAATGTGAAAACCAAAAGAATCTATGAGGATGCATAGATGTTGATAAGGAGGTTTGGCAGTTTCTTTATCCAGTTTCCTTGTTTCTGCTATATAAGAATAGGTGGCTTTGAAGAGGAACCCTTCAAACTCCCTCATTATTGTTCAGATTGCTTTGTTTTAGCGGAGATATGTAGGCAGCTGACCTTTGTGGTTAAAAAGGAGCAACCCAGGGATAAATGGGAAGGTCATTTTCCCATCCAATTAGGTATGTTTTCCTGCAGTTCAATGTCAGACGCTTTGAGTATTGGAGCAGATCTTAAGAACTTCAATTTTCCCCTGTATCCCGAAAGAAAAGGTTTCGACAATAAGGGTTTTTCTCGAAGTCTTGGTCTAATGCCATATCTCCCAATGCCACAGTTAGAGGACTTCTGGGAAGATTGTATCAATGAACTTGAGGTGTTCAAAAGGGGGAAAATGAGGATGGTATTAGAACAAGTTATTTCACTTCAGGTAAAGTTGGAGATTAAAGGGGTCGAAGAGGACTATCTAGAACTATTTGAACCCAGATACTTAGCCCATGCAGAAACTGAGATGCCTTCAATTAACTGGGACGAGGAAGAGGAAGATGATATACAACTAAGAACCAAAGGAGTTTTGGAGAGAACCGCGATGTGGGTTGCTAGGAAGAAAGCAGTGAAATTAGGCGTCAAGTCTAAGTAATGAGGTTCCTCTACGTTCACCAAAGCATTTTTCTAATAATGCTTCTATGCCTGTTCATGCAGGTAAAGATAAAAAGTCACCTCAGGATAAACACAAGTCTAATTCAGCTTTGGATTTCTGTACTCCTCGACATACCAGATCATGAAGTGCTGCTCAGAGAAGGATGGATCAAGCTAAGGACACAGAGGTAAAGGATACGATTCTTGATACTCAAATATTTGAAGTTGAAGACCTAGATAGCGATGTGGCAAATGCCCTAGACTCCCATACGATAACCGTAGCTATGACACCACCTTCCAAAGCTATCGAAGGAACAACCAGTTCCAGTGCAACTCCCTAGTGATTAACCACTTTGGTAAACAAAAAGAGGAATTTCCTTCCTATGACTATTCCAATTCAAGAGATGGTCGTGGAATATACTGAGAAGGGGCCCAAGCTGAAAAAGTTCAAAACAGCTGCTCGTCTGGATAATGATGAAAGAACCGGATAATGGGTCGTTGAAATTACTTCATACAAGCCCAAGGATGAAAACAAGGAGGCCAGTGCAGATGATTTTGAGATCACTAAGGTGGAGCTGGGAAATATGAGTAGGGACTCAGACAATCATTTCTTCCAGGTATCGGCAAAGAAAATGCTCACCAGATCGAAGAAAGATGGACGAGAAAAAAGAGAGTTAAAGTGACACATAAATATTCTTGCCTAGTTCATCGACAGCATTGGTTGTTTTGGGGCACTCCCTATATCTCATGCTATGGAGAACTTTGACCCGACTTCACCGGAAAATAAAAAGTTAATGAGCCAGGTTCAAAGGGCCAAGAGTATTGCAGAGGCTGTGGAGAAATGGGTTGAAGGAATAGTCAAGGATGGAGAGAAGTATATCACTGACTCCCGGAAGTTATGTGATGAAATACAGAGCCTCATCGCATAAATTCAAAATCAAATTTCACCTTGGACGAAAGAGGAACACAAATGGGAGAGCGTCTTGTCATTGTTTACGAATATAGAAGAGAATGGAGTTACCCGATTCCTGACAGAGCATTCAATCAAATTGGTGACAGATGAATGCCAGCTCTTCATTGTGAAGAAGAGCATAATGTGGCGGGTGCTTACTTTCAAATCTGTGATCTTTGAGGCTAAGACTTCTGTGTATGAACTCCAAGATCTCCAATGCAGTATTATTAATGACAGCAAGGTGGTTAACCCTGACCATGATTGGCAGTTGGGAATTTGCGGGCTGAACACATAGGATGCGATAAAAGTTTTCTGAATATACATGGAGAAAATCAAAGCCAAGGGTAATTTCACTCCGGAGGATATAACATGGGTTGCTCAGATTGAGTCTATGACCTTTATTGGTAATGATCAGTTACCAAAACATACCAAAAAGATGGTGAAGCACCAATGGAACAAGGAAGTGGCAAAGGCAAAGCTCAATGCGATTAAAGTTCTGAACCAATCTATAATCCAGGAACTCACGACCGCTCACGACGCCCAGGAAAGCGAAGAAGAAGATAATGATGGGAAAGTGGCATAATGTGTTGACCCAGGCTCTATTTTTGTTTATGTAATCTTCATGTTTATGCAAAGACTTCGGAACATCTATTCCAAATATATCTTGTTAGTTTTATAACTGTTTTGGGAGAGGTCGAGTTTTCAGGGAGACCTCCCCCGTTCTAAAAACTATAAATTAAAGGAGGATAGAGAGAATAGGGGTTAGATTTTGTGACGCATTTTAGTTAGTTTTTGGTTTTTATTTTCTGTTGTTTTGTAAAAAAAATCCGGTGGGAAGGAAGGATCAAATTTGTTTTTTTTGAAATCTAGAATTGGAAAGGATTTATATATATATATATATATATATATATATATATATATATATATATATATATATATATATATATATATATATATATATATATATATATATATATATATATATATATATATATATATATATATATATATATATATATGATCATACTATTTTTGGGAGAAGGAAAATATGTGGGTTTTGAATTTGTGTAGACACATATCTTTGTATATGCTTATCTAATCAAACAACAGTAATGACCTTTCTATTGCAGTAAATTATTATTTTTCTAGTACTCCTTCCTATGAGTGTTTGTTTTTAGGAAAGGATTTGTGCTTGAAAATAGATTTGGTTTCTCTTATCTATTCATTTCTTATTTGAATTGTTGAAATGGTGTTCTGAACTTTGTTTCAGTTACTTCCATATCTTGTATTGAAAAGATTGGAAAGATAGTTTTTCTCATAAATGTGTGAAATATTGGCCTCTCATCCAAGAATGAAGTAGGCAGCCTTACATGCTTTCAGGTTAAAAGCATTCTACTCAAATAAAATTAATTATATTATTCCTTAAATAACTAAAATAGGGAGCTGTACCTATGGAAAATTTAGAGGGAAGTGGTTTATATAACACTTGCCCAACTGTTTAGTTGAACACTTGTCTTTAAAAGAAGGCGACAGAGTTTGAAATTGATCATTTTAAGAAAGGAAAAATCCGTTCACTAACAGATTTTTGGCGACTCTGCTGGGGAAATGACAAAACAAGTAAAACATTCAATAGACCAGCATGCTTTGAGCTTGTAAGAGTTATACTCAAAATTAACAATACCCATAGGCTTGCTTTGCCTAAAACAGATTCCCAAGGTACAGGAATATTGTTGGGTTTGAAAGAATTGTAGAAGATCTGAGAACCCTAGGGGTAACAACATTGGATTCTCGTCCTTATACTAGATCACGGAGGAGAGAGGGAATAATTGATAATTGTTTTGAAGAATTGCAAGGGTTGTCATTTGCCAAAAATTTTACTCCCAAAAGAAACGCTAAAAGTAGGCCTTCCTCTCCTGTCAGAACTACTCCTATACCTTCTTCTTCAAACCCTTGGCAAGCACTAATGCTTACTGGAGTTCAAGCCCCTCGTCTAGTAACCATTTATCTTGTGTTCATTATGGCCCAACCATGGGGTGTCGTTGTCAGACCTCTTGCTCTCGGAGCTCATAATCCACTTCCAAAAGGGGCGAGGGATGTCCTACCTAAATATAATGGAGACAGAAAAGTCTCAGTTGAAGAGCACTTGAATTCTTTCAATGTAGCCACTAGGATTCTGGCAGTCCAATATGAAGATGTGGTTGTTAGGCTTTTTGCCCAAACTCTTACTGAGGGGGCAGCAGATTGGTTCAATCATCTACGAGCAGGATCCATAACGGACTCGCAAGCAATGAAAACTGCTTTTGAGAAAAGGTTCAAAAGTGTTGATGATGAACATTCTTTACTGGCTCAACTCACACAAATGAAAAAAGAAATTATGAGCCAATGAGGGACTATGTAGCCAAGTACAACAAAATTATCCATAAAATCCCTCTGGCCAAAAGGCCAACTGCTAATAATCAACAATGTTTCTTCATAAACTCCATGCCTCCTGATGTAGGTTTTCACCTTAGAAGAAATAGGTCGGCTGATCTTGAGACTGCACAAAATGAAGCTACACAACTTGAAGATGATCTAATAATAGCCGGGAAATGGAGAAAAGATGTACAAACTCCTCAAGGCCAACCCCAGACATCCACCTCTTCCACTGACCCAGTTGTTCAACGGCTCATCAATGATATGATTGCTTTGAAGAGGCAGATACCAAAGCCTGGAAATTCCTATCTGCAGCCTTATCAGGATATAAGCAAAAAAACTCCAAATCAGTATAACTATGGACGATCGTTGCAATTGCCTGCTGCTCCACAAAGATTGCAAATAGAGGCTCCTCCTAACAAGGGTGACATGTGTTCATTCCATCTTACCACGGATCACGATGGGGGTTCTTGTCTTGATATGATAAGACATGTTCAAATGCAAAACACAAAGGATGAATTAGGTGAGTTCACTGAAGCAGAGAAAATTCAAGAGGTACCTAGCAACTCTGGATCATTCTACCTCAAATATGAGTCGGATTCGGAAAGAGGGAGTAATATTTTGGCAGCCCTTGAAGATCTTGCATGTGCAATCCTAACAAGGAATCAACGAACTTCCTATTCTTCTCCTTTTGTGAACCCTTCTGGAGGTAATTTCAAAGGTAAAGATCTCTCAAATAATAGCTTTTCCTCTCATTCAAAGACTCCTGAGGTTAGGATTTTGCAAAGGAATCATGAAGATAACAATAGCTCTTCTTCTTCCTCCTCCTTTGACATCATTGAATTTTGTAAAGCTTCTACTATTCAACTTTCCACTACTGAGTATTTGAAACTGAACCCAAAAGAACTAGACAAGCTGGTCAAATATGTTAAAGGAGACTCTTCTTCGGAGTCCTCAGTGCACGGATGTGTGGAGAATAGTGATTTGATTACTGCTGAAAAATATTCATCTGTTTCATGCCCATTAGCTAACTTGGTTGATCCCTGTGCTTTTCATAATGGTGAAAATGGGCTTGAGGTTGAGGTTCTAAAACCTGAACCTTTCTACATATCCCTTCTCTTGAATGGTCAAAAGCTTAGCAATTGCATAATAGATTCAGGAGCATCAGACAACATAATGTCTTCATCTATTGCTAGGTCTTTAGGTTTAACTCTCACAAAAACATTTGGGAGATGCTATTCAATGGATGGGAAATAGGTTCCTCTTATTGGACAGGTAAAGGACGTCCAAGCAGTGCTAGCAGCATGCCCTAATAAAAGAGTAAAATTGACTATCCTGGTTGCTGACATTCTTGCAAGTTATGGGATTCTCTTGAGTAGAACTTTTTGTAAGGACCTTGGAGGTGAAATCAAGATGGATTGGTCTGAAGCTATTATTCCTCTTGGAAAACAAAAAATCAAGCTTGAACCTGAGCCGAAAAATAAGTACACTGTCTTTCCTTTGGATAGCCCTAAAGCCCAGATTCTGTTTCAAGAATGCGAGTTTGGAAACTATCTCATCCTTGCACCTGGTGAAAGGGAACCTGAAGAAGCAGTTGACAAACTTGGTGGGTTGTGGCAGATGGAATTCGATGGAAGTTGCACCAACTCTGGCTCAGGAGCAGGAGTAGTTTTATTGTCACCTAATGGTAACATTTTTCCTTTTTCTTTCAAGTTGGATTTTAAGAATACTAATAATACTGCGGAGTATGAGGCATTATTGTTAGGATTAAATGAGGCCAAATGTAAAGGTGTCAAATTGCTCAAAGTTAAAGGTGATGCAGAGTTGATTGTCACACAGGTGAGGAATGTCTATACAGTTAAGAATGACAGATTGAGACATTATAGAAACAGGGTTTGGGATGAGATAGAATTCTTTGATGCTTTCTTGATTGAAGCCATACCAAGGGATCAAAATAGTAAGGCAGATTTGTTGGCTATTTCAGCTTCTCTTTTGTTACCGCATCCAGACTTTAAGGATAATTCATATAGGATTGAAATGATTTATAGGCCTAGTGTCCCTGATAATGTAAATCATTGGCAAGTATTTGATGCAGATGCTCAGATCAAAGACTTTCTGGAATGTGTTCAGTCATTCTCCCAATCATATTTTGAAGGTTCTGAAAATAACTGCAAAGAGTTTAGTCCAGACCCGAATGTTGATCCCACAAATAGTTTTATTCAGCTTAAAGGTGACAAAATTCTGAAAGGGCTAGTGACTTTGGAGAGGTTTTTCACCCGGGATGATGCATTCATAGGCAAGAAAGTCACCAAGGATGATGGGAAAGGAAGTTGTGAGAAAATAAATATGGGCGATGAGTCCAACCCAAAAGAAGTAACAATTGGCAAGTGTTGTTCTCCAAAGGAAAAATGAATACTTGGCACACTATTGAAACAATACATTGATGTATTCCCTTGGTCCTACGATGATTTGAAGGAGTTTAGAGATGGGCATTTTTAGCATCAGATTCCGTTGAAGCCAGGCATCTCTCCCTTCAGACAAAAATTGAGAAATTTCAACCCCATAATGGTGGATGCAATTTTTAAAGAGGTTGATAAAATGCTTAAGGCCAGAATCATATATCCAATTCATCATTCTACCTGGGTAACCAACATTGTGCCTGTAAGGAAGAAGAATGGGGAGATTTGTATTTGTATGGATTTTTGTAATTTGAATCAGGCAAGTCTTAAGGACAACTACGCTCTACCCAATATGGATCATATTCTACAGACAGTATTTGGGTCAGAATGATGTCGATGTTAGACAGATTTTCTGGTTACAATCAAATTAGTGTTGTAGAGCATGAACAACACAAGATAGCATTCATCACTCTGTGGGGAACTTTTGCATATAACTATATGCCTTTCAGTTTAATAAATGTTGGAGCTACCTTTCAAAGGGCTATGGATTCCTCTTTTAAGGATTTTTGAGACAGAATTATTGTTGTTTACCTGGATGACCTGGCGGTGTTTTCTAAAAAGAGGGAGAACCATCTCAAGGATCTGAGGGCAGTTCTGCAGCGTTGTCGATAGCATGGAATCTCCCTGAACCCAAAGAAGTCAGTTTTATGTGTCACGGAGGGCAAATTACTAGGACACATTGTTTCAAAGGAAGGAGTCAAGATTGATCCTGAGAGAGTTAATGCAATTCACCATCTCAGTTTACCTTCAAATAGGGCTGGAGTAAGGTCTTTCTTTGGTCAAGTGAATTTCTTAAGGAGGTTCATTCTGAAGTTTGCAGAAACTACAAAACACATCATCAGCTTATTGAGCAAACAACATCCTTTCAAATGGACTGAAGAGGCCAAAGAAGCTTTTGAAAGAATCAAGGTTTCAGTTGATAATGCACCAACTCTCATCAACCCGGATTTCAAAAAGAATTTCATTATATATTGCTATGCCTCAGAACACACGATGTCTGGAATACTATTGCGAATGGATGAATTTGGGGCCGAAGCACCTATAGCATTCATGAGTGTTCCACTCAAGAAGCATGAGCTTAAGTATTCACTCTTGGAGAAACATGCCTTTGTTGTGGTCAAGGCAGTGAAACAATTTCGATATTACATTTTGCACTCACACTCCTTGGTTTTTGTTCCAGACTCCGCAGTGAAAAGCATTCTAACTTAGCAAGAGGTCAGACTCAATAAAAGAGAAACTTGGGTGACAAAAATTCAAGAATATGATCTAGAAATTCGCCCTATAAAGACAGTCAAAGGACAAGGCTTATGCAGGTTAATAGCAGAAAATGAGATGGAAACAGAAGCAGAATTACCATTAACTCTTTTTGTTGGATTGCAAGATACCTGGTTCTCTGACGTGGCATATTATTTGACTTATGGCAGCTACCCGAGTCATTTGTCAGCAAGGGAATAAAGGAATCTTAAGTTAAAGGCTGCTAAGTGTGTTATTTGGTAGGATGTTTTGTACAAAAAGGGATTGGACAGAACATACTTAAGGTGTGTGGATAAACTTCAACATCAAAAACTTCTAGAAGTCTATCATGGTGAAGCCTGTGGTGGACATTTCTCATCCTCTGTCACTGCTTTCAAAATTTTGAGGAATTGCTTTTATTGGCCTGGCATGTTTCGAGATGCGTATATTTATGTTAAAGAATGTGAGAAATACCAACTCTTTTCCGGGAAGCCACATTTAGCGGCTCTCCCTTTAAGGCATGTGGTAATTGATGAACCTTTCAGACAGTGGGGAATTGATTTCATTGGGCCGATAAACCCTCATTCCAATGCTGGTCATATGTATATTTTGATAGCAACTAACTATTTTACCAAGTGGGTGGAGGCCATTCCCACTAAAAAGGCAAACTCAGAGGTTGTGTAACTTTCTCAAAGATTGCATCTTAGTCCGTTTCGGGGTTCCCCAAAAGATTGTTGTAGATAATGCATCGTATTTCTCTTCTGAGGAATTAACCATGTTTTGTTATGAACATCAGATTACTCTCTCACATTCCTCTGATTACTTTCCACAGGGGAATGGACTGGCAGAATCAAGCAACAAGAACCTGGTTGCGATTATGAAAAAGCTGGTGGATGAAAATGCTTGGAATTGGCATAAGAAGGTTAATGAAGCTTTGTGGGTAGATAGAATCACGCCTAAAAGAGCCATTGGAATGACACCTTTTGAGCTTGTGTATGGAATTGGTGCAAAACTTTCTTTACCCCTGGAATTGTCAGCAGCCAAGCTACAAATAGTAGTAGAAGATTCCTTCTTTCAGAATGCTTTAGAAAAGATGATTATGTATCTAATGAAGTTGGAAGAAGAAAGAGAGATGTTGGTAGATAGAAATACAGAACATCAGAGTAGGGTGAAGAAGATTTTTGACATGAGAGCTTGTCCAAGAGGTTTCCTTGAAGGAGATGAGGTATTGTTATGGGATAAACAGAAGGAACCAAAGGGTGCGCATGGTAAATTTTACTCATTATGGAAGGGCCCATTCAGGATCTGTGAAGTGGTTGGACAAAATGCTTTTAGACTTAGCTATTCTGATGGAACACTTATGCCTTATACCTATAATGGGCAAGATCTCAAGCTTTACAAACTGTGAGTCCTGTGGTCAAAATTTTCTCTATATAGTAGATTAGGTGTTTTGTTTTAAGTATCTGTGTCTATTTCGGTGTGAGTTTCCTTTATACCCCTATTTGCCTTTGGTCTTACGAAACCAGAGATTCAGAGTTCTTTGCATTTTTCTTCGCAAATTGCAATCCCCAGTCAGAGCCAATGTTACCGCGTCATTTTTCCTTCGTAATGGGGACAATTTCCTTTTTTTTTAAATTCCTTTCAGAGTCCTACTCTTTCTTGTAATACCTTGGTTCAAGCCCTTAGTCCGTTTGTAAATCGTCTTTCAATCAAAAATGTCAAGTTTTAGTAATAGGTTGAACCCTATGAACACTTTGAACCGTCTTGAACTGGGTTCAACAGGTTCATTTAGGTTCCATAGGTTCCTGGGTGTCCAAGGGATTTTTCATACTAACATTTTCTTAAGTGTTTTGCAACGACTCTCTAAGGGTTTTTGTTCGGTGATATTTTATGTCATCTCTCTCTTGGCGTTGAACTCATTGAACCAAGTTCAAAAGGTTCAAACATGTTCAACATGTTCAACATAGCACAAATTGTCAGCAGCTAGGCATAATTAATATTCTCAGCTAAGATTTTCCCTCAGCGCGGCGTACACCTTGAACTACTTGAACTCCAATGAAGTTTGTTCAGGATGTTCATATGTGTTCGAAGTTGGTGGGTCCTGCGGGTTAAATGGTTTGATGGTGCATTGATCGTCGAATATGAGGAAGGTGAACCATGTCTTAAGTGACGTCAATCCTTGGCTTTTCGAAGTAAGTAATCATTTTGGGAACCGGTGGTTACTTCAAAAATGTCGTCATGCATTTAATGCATGCGTGCGATGTCCAATCCACAAATTTAGCACACTCAAACTGACAATTGGAGTTATTGCACTTAATAGTTTCGTATCATTGCCCTCGCTATAAGGTATGAAGGGTTAGTTCTTTGAAAATTTGTTCCTTGCTGTTGCGGTGTTATTTTTCTTGGATAGAAGTATTAATCGCCGATAGTCGTCTGGTTGCTCAACTGTGAAGGTGAGTCCCTTTCTTGTTCTCTCCAGTAATTTTTGCCTGTATTTTTTCTGTCATAGTAGGATTGCTGCAACAAAATAAGGCTTATCACTTTGCATTATGAAGTCCACACTGCCCTTGTTCGGGAATGTTTTTAGCCTAGCACGTACAATGCCCATAGTTAGCGATACCGACCTTAAAGGGGAAAATCTTGAAGTTCTAAAAGAAAGGGTATTCAAGGGGATTGATGGTTCTTTTGGTGTGGATATTTTGAGTAGTGGTCTCATAGAGGCAGCAGCTTTTCCCCCAGCTATCCCATGCCTAGAATTGGTTAGGGAATGCATCGCTAGGTATGATCCAGTCTCTGAGACTATTAGAAGAGATGATGGAGAAACCCTTCTTGCTATAAACCGTGAAGTAATTTCCTCAGTCTTCAAGATACCTGATTACTAGTTCTCCAATTTCTCCCCTGCTCAGTCAATCACCAAGTTCAACATGGATAGAACTGGACACCAAAATAATGTAGCAAAATACTGGTTGAAGGTTCCTCAAAGGGGTGGTTCCAAGTTGCCCAAGAATCCCAATAAGATTCACATACTGCCTCACATTCACGATGTTATACTTTTGTTGCACCAAGTCAGAGGCTCTGCAGAAGCCTATAGTTTCAACGACTAGAATTATTTCTATGTGCAGCTAGTGCTAGAGGGGAAGCAATACCTTGATTGGGTGGAACTGATTGTTGATTCAATGAGGGAGCAACTGAGTATGGCCAAACAATTTAAGCAGAATTTCTTCATGTCTTCGTATCTTGTATACTATTTGGCCTGTGTTAAGGATTTAGTTAGAATACCAAGATAGCTTACTAAAGAGGATGTTCCCGTGTATGATTTCTACCCCATGCTGCAAAAGGATAATACCTTGCAGGATTCCAGAAGAGTACACAATGCTTTTCTGGTTGACTTGTGTCATGAATTGAAAAATGTGAAAACCAAAAGAATCTCTGAGGATGTGCAGATGTTGATAAGGAGGTTTGGCAATTTATTTATCCAGTTTCCTCGTTTCTGCTATATAAGAATAGGTGGCTTTGAAGAGGAACCCTTCAAACTCCCTCATTATTGTTCAGATTGCTTTGTTTTAGCGGAGATATGTAGGTAGTTGACCTCTGTGGTTAAAAAGTTGCAACCCAGGGATAAATGGGAAGGTCATTTTCCCATCCAATTAGGTGTGTTGTCTTGTAGTTCAATGTCAGATGCTTTGAGTATCAGAGCAGATCTTAAGAACTTCAATTTTCCCCTATATCCCGAAAGAAAAGGTTTCGACAATAAGGGTTTTTCTCGAAGTCTTGGTCTAATGCCATATCTCCCAATGCCATAGTTAGAGGACTTCTAAGAAGATTGTGTCAATGAACTCGATGTGTTCAAAAGGGGAAAAATGAGGATGGTATTAGAAAAAGTTATTTCACTTCAGGTAAAGCTGGACATTAAAGGGCTCGAAGAGGACTATCTCAAACTATTTGAACCTGGACACTTAGCCCATGCAGAAACTGAGATGCCTTCAATTAACTGGGACGAGGAAGAGGAAGATGATATACAACTAAGAACCAAAGGAGTTTTGGAGAGAACCGCAGCATGGGTTGCTAGGAAGAAAGTAGTGAAATTAGGCATCAAGTCTAATTCTACGAGAAGTAATGAGGTTCCTCTGCGTTCACCAAAGCATTTTTCTAATAATGCTTCTATGCCTATTCATGTAGGTAAAGATAAAAAGCCGCCTCAGGTTAAACACAAGTCTAATTCAGCTTTGGATTTCTGTACTCCTCGACATACTCGGTCACGAAGTGCTGCTCAGAGAAGGATGGATCAAGCTAAGGACATAGAGGTGAAGGATATGATTCTTGATACTCAAATATTTGAAGTTGAAGACCTGGATAGCGATGTGGCAAATGCCCTGGACTCCCATACGGTAACCATAGCTATGACACCACCTTCCAAAGCCATCGAAGGAACAACCAATTCCAGTGCAACTCCCAAGTGGTTAACTACTTCAGTAAACAAAAAGCGGAATTTCCTTCCTGTGACTATTCCAATTCAGGAGATGGTTGTGAAATATACTAAGAAGGGGCCCAAGCCAAAAAAGTTCAAAACAGCTGCTCGTCTGGATAATGATGAAAGAACTAGAAAATGGGTCGCTGAAATTGCCTCATACAAGCCCAAGGATGAAAACAAGGAGGCCAATGCAGATGATTTTGAGATCACTAAGGTGGAGCTGGGAAATATGAGTAGGGACTCGGACAATCATTTCTTCCAGGTATCGGCAAAGAAAATGCTCACCAGATCGGAGAAAGATGGGCAAGAAAAAAGAGAGTTAAAGTGACACATAAATATTCTTGCCCAGTTCATCGACAACATTGGTTGTTTTGGGGCACTCCCTATATCTCATGCTACGGAGAACTTTGACCCAACTTCACCGAAAAATAAAAATTTAATGAGCCAAGTTCAAAGGGCCAAGAGTATTGCAGAGGCTGTGGAGAAATGGGTTGAAAGAATAGTCAAGGACGGAGAGAAGTATATCACTGACTCCCAGAACTTATGTGATGAAATATAGAGCCTCATCGCATAAATTCAAAATCAGATTTCACCTTGGGCAAAAGAGGAACACAAATGGGAGAGCGTCTTGTCATTGTTCACAAAAATAGAAGAGTGTGGAGTTACCCGATTCCTGATAGAGCATTCAATCAAATTGGTGACAGATGAATGCTAGCTCTTCATGCTGAAGAAGACCATGATGTGGCGGGTGCTTACTTTCAAATATGTGATCTCTAAGGCTAAGACTTATGTGTATGAACTCCAAGATCTCCAATGTAGTATTGTTAATGACAACAAGGTGGTTAACCCTGACCACGATTGGCAGTTGGGAATTTGCAGGCTGAACACGCAGGATGCGATAAAAATTTTCTAAATATACATGGAGAAAATCAAAGCCAAGGGTAATTTCACTCCGGAGGATATAACACGGGTTGCTCGGATTGAGTCTATGACCTTTATTGGTAATGATCAGTTACCAAAACATGCCGAAAAGATGGTGAGGCACCGATGGAACAAGGAAGCGGCAAAGGCAAAGCTCAATGCGATTAAAGTTCTGAGCCAATCTATAATCCAAGAACTCACGACTGCTCACGATGCCCAGGAAAGAGAAGAAGAAGATAATGATGGGAAAGTGGCATAATGTGTTGACCTAGGCTCCGTTTTTGTTTATGTAATCTTCATGTTTATGCAAAGACTTTGGAACATCTGTTCCAAATATATCTTGTTAGTTTTATAACTGTTTTGGGAGAGGTCGAGTTTTCAGAGAGACCTCCCCCATTCTAAATACTATAAATTAAAGGAGGATAGAGAGAATAGGGGTTAGATTTTGTGAAGCATTTTAGTTAGTTTTTGGTTTTTATTTTATATTGTTTTGTAAAAAAAATCCCGTGGGAAGGAAGGATCAGATTTGTTTTTTTTGAAATCTGGAATTGGAAAGGATTTATAGATGTATTATCGTGCCTTTGTCGCATAATATATATATAAATGATCATACTATTTTTGGGAGAAGGAAAATCCGTGGGTTTTGAATCTGTGTAGACACATATCTTTGTATATGCTTATCTAATCAAACAACAGTAATGACCTTTCTATTGCAGTAAATTATTATTTTTCTGGTACTCCTTCGTATGAGTGTTTGTTTTTAGGAAAGGATTTGTGCTTGAGAATAGATTCGATTTCTCTTATCTATTCGTTTCTTATTTGAATTGTTGAAATGGTGTTCTGAACTTTGTTTCAGTTACTTCCATCTCTTATATTGAAAAGATTGGAAAGATAGTTTTTCCCATAAATATGTGTGAAATATTGGTCTCTCATCCAAGAATGAAGTAGGCAGCCTTACATGCTTTCAGGTTAAAAGAATACTACTCAAATAAAATTAATTATATTATTCCTTGAATAACTAAAATAGGGAGTTGTACCTATGGAAAATTCAGAGGGAAGTGGTTTATATAACACTTGTCCAACTGTTTAGTTGAGCACTTGTCTTTAAAAGAAGGCAACAGAGTTTGAAATTGATCATTTTAAGAAAGGAAAAATCCGTTCACTAACAATGTTTATGTTCATATCAACAGATAAGTCCATTAGATATGCACTATGTTTATGTTAACTATGTAAATAGTAATTGTCATATTACTACAACAGTTAACCACAATGATGAACCCTTATTAATTGTTATGGTAATCTGTTGACAATAATTCTCATATTACTACAACAATTAACCCTTATTATGTTTATTTAAACTGTTGATATTAATTGGTATATTACTACAATAGTTAACCATAACAATTAATCCTTATTATGTTTATGTAAAATGTTTATAGTAATTCCCATATTACTACAATAGTCAACCATATCAATGAACCCAAGTTATTAATTGTTATGGTAAACTGTTCATAGAAATTCTCATTTTACTACAACAATTAGGCGTAACAATGAACCCTTATTAAAATGTTCAGAAGAAGTGGGAAGAATAAAAGGAAAGTTGGGAAGGAAAGGCATAAAGACAAGTGCATTCAATATTACAAAACAAATGAATAATTACTACAACAGTTAAACATTACGTATTAACCCTTATTATGTTTATGTTTTGGATTTAGGCAAAAACAGGTTTTGAAGGGTCCCCGAAACCCTTTACAAAATGATTCTAAGAGGAATAGAATCAGAGATTAACATCCAAAACAAAATGGGTTGCATGGAAAATAAAAAGAAACAATAGCAAAAGAGACAACAAAAGCCCAATCGGGCATAAAAAGACAACAAGGATACCAAACCCAGACACAAACAGAACTGGCAACCAAAAAACAACACAAACCAATTTACATAAGGCTTTTGAGGGTCTCAGTGACCTCAACCTCAAGGACATTCATTGTATCAACAACAGTATTCATAGCTTTGTAATCCACATTCTAAATAACCACCTTTTTCTTCATATTCCCACGGGTCCTTTTGCAGGGTCCTTCTCCACCCTGAGCCTCAGCATCATCCCCAATAATGACAACAACCCTGTCCTGTTGCTCCAGACTATTCACCATAGTGTTCATAACAACCATAGACTATTTGAAAATCTTGTGACTGCTTGCCATTATAGTTTTGAGGGTGTCTTGGATCTTGTTATAGCCTTCCTCAACATGAGTAATGTAGTCCTCCAGCCTTTTCTTCAGTTGATCAACCCCTTCACCCATCTTGTTGATGCAGTTCATAACTAACTTCTTCTCATCCTCAATCCAATTCCCCACATAGTTCTGATTACCTTGAGTAGAACTAGTAGGGATCGCTTCCATTTTGCTTCCCAAGGCTCTTTGTTTGATCCTTATCTCCTTTAGTTCATGGAACAACCATTTGAACATGCTAAAAATGTCAATAACATGTTCATGAGCCATGCCCAATATATTATAAAAATCCTCACTCTTATCGTTAAGCTTGACACTCTTGAAATGAATGTCTTCAATTCCAATCGCACCCACATTACCAACCTCCTATCCATAGATGAAGGAGAGGTTGTGACATTGTGGCACTCAAGTTCCTTACCATCTTCTTCCTTCTCGCTAGAAGAGGGGAGCCATTCTCAGCAAAAGTAGAGGAGGAAGACATAACAATATTCTTTTGCCCTTTTATACCCTTCCTCGCCTTAGGTTTTGAACTTGAGGTTTTTTCTATTTTAGCTTTTTTAAGGGGGGGGGTATTCCCTTCAAACCTAGACCCAGAAGCTTCATTGTCAGATTCACCCGCACTAGTATCTTCATTCTTAGAAGAAATGTGGATATAAACATTAGGGGGAGGAAGAGCACATAAATGGACATCAATAAGGACCAGAAGGCCTTCGTGCAAGATAGGAAACTTGGAAGGGTTCTTGAGGTGGTCACTAAAATTAAACCTAAGAGCAGACATAAGATAGAAAGGGAAAGACATCTTCACACCATGGTAGAAATGATTTAATATAACAAAGTGATGACAATACACCCTAGTATAACGACCATCCAAAGTAAGGTAATTCATGATTACCTTAAGGAGCTTCTACCAGAAAGACTTAATGACCATAATCTCATAGTAACTGGCCATCTTTTTAACAATTTTGGCCCACTCTGCCTCCTTGGGGAAATTTTGCACAACTTTCTCAATATACACTGTCTCTGTAATACTTCATACCCTCCATGGATAACCCTGTGACCTATGCTATAAGGGCTTCATCAACTAGGACCTTCTGACCATAAAGAACAATCGTTCCATCCTTCCATTACTAAGCAAAATAGTTCGTGGCATCCTGATTGCCCTTGTAGCCTCTTAATGTAGGGAATAAACCCCCCTTTCTCCAAAATCTGCCATAGCTATTTTTCATTCTTCAACTTCACACAGCTAGGCAGCTCAATTCTTTTTCTCACACCACCCATTCTAACTTGCTCTCTATAAAACTCACTGGAAAGAATTTTTAGAGTGAAAGTTAGATTCTAGAAAATATTTAAAATCGCCCACAAAGCATGCGAAATAAGTTTGCATCGATTCTTATGTCCTCTCTGGCCACCTGTCTCAATTACAAAAGTATCAATAACTCTAGAAACACTCGGAGTCATTATGGCACGAGTTATCATTAAATTTACTCCCCCGACTTTGCTCGTGAAACAAATGCATAGCAGATCCAAGTCCAACCTATCACCTTGGGTCCAACTAAGTTGTTCCTTACACGTCACTCCTCTGTTGGCAAGGAAGTTGGCCGCCACATTGGCTTGTCTGTATACATGAACAATAATGCATCTATCAAAGGTTTTAATAATATATTTTGTCTTCATCTAAATATCAACTTTCCAAGCCAGAGTAAATTTTCCCTTTAGGTAGTTGATAATATTCTTTGAGTCCCCCTCGACCCAAACAAGCTTAATTTTGTATTGTTTAGAAAGTTATAAGTTGTGATAGGCTCCTATAGCTTCAACAACATTATTAGTCTGTTTTCCTAGAGGGAGAGCAATAGCAGAAATGAAGTTGCCATAGTGATCCTATAGTACCCCCCCACAACCCGCTTGACCAGGGTTCCCTCTAGCCGCACTATCAAAATTGATTTTCACCCATCCTTGGGGTGGAAAATTCCAACTAATGTTGTCCCTAGGATCGACCTTAGGTTTGACCATTTGAAGAAGATGACCAAAATCCCAATCCTTGACAATATTGGCTTCATACTCCTTAAGGATGCAACTTTAAAAAAGAACATTGGAGCTAATAGTCGAGAGATTATTAGAGATGGCTCTAGAGATTTTCTTGAAAACAATATCAGAAGGGAGATGGATATTCCTAAAGATAGAATTATTACGTTCTTTCCATAAACCTCACCCCATGTGAGGAAACACAAAGGACCATAGCTTCTTCAAGAGAAGATTTCTTGAGGGTGGGTTCCATTGGTGAACAAACTCCTTTATGGCCCCCAGGAGAGTCCAACAAAGACCCCATTTCTGAAGCACCAGTCCCCAAATCTCATAAGTGTAAGAGCAGTGTAAAAACAGATGATCAATAGATTCATAATCCTTCATGCACAAGTAGCATCTATTTGGGATAGAAAAGCCTCTCTTAACAAGATTATCCATTGTTAAGACTTTATTAAGAAAGGGGAGCCAAAAAAACATATTGACCTTAGGGGAGAGGTCCTTGATCCACACCTTAGAACACCAAGAGACATAGTGTTTCTTACAACAATCCACATAAGCAACAAAAAACTGCCCATTAGGAGTGAATTTCCAAATAATCTCATCTTCCACACCATCCTCCAGACCAAAAGAGTTTAGTGAAAGTTGCAAATGAGTTAAAGAAGGATTAACAACAGAAAGATTCACCCACTTACCCTCCTTGCAATAGTCAGCCACCATTAAGACAAAATATGGCATACAAAGATCCCTTAAAGATCCAAATGTTGGATTAGAAGCAAGCAAGTGATTTCTGATCCAACAATCATCCCAAAATCGGATACTTTTTCCATTTCCCAACTTCCAATAGGCTCCCCAACTAGCCACTTCCCTAGCCTTGAGGATATTGTTCCAAAGATGAGACCCAGTGGGGATGTGAGAAGAACTAAAAAAATCTTGCAAAGAATGAAGATTAGAGAGGTACTTATTGTGGCATAAGGTGTTCCATTCCCTTCTACAGTCATAATATCTCCAGACTTGTTTAGCCAAAAGAGCTTTGTTAAAAGTTTTAATGCTTCTAATTCCTTGTCCACCATATCTCCTTGGCTTACAGACATTAGCCCAGGCAACCAAAGGGATTCTTTTCTTTCTCTCAACCCTAGACCAAAGGAACATTTTATGAATTTTTTCAATAATTTCAGCAAATTTAGAGGGAATCTTGAACAAACTGAGGGCATACACTGGGAGGTTATGAAGAGTAGCTTTCAGCAACTGAATTTTACTAGCCTGACTCAAAAGGGTATCTTTCCACCCAACCAACTTCCTATTAAATCGGTCAATTAAAGAGAGCCAAAAGGAATCAGAAGGTTTAGATCCCAAAGGGAGACCCAGGTAAGTTGAGGGGAGCTTACCTATGATATAACCAATAATATTAGAAATCTTCATTTGACGCTTCTCAGGAGTATTAATGAAGTAGATAAAACTCTTGGTTCTATTAACTATCTATCCTGAAGCCTTTTCATAAAGGAAGAGAATCGATCTAATGACTTTGGCTTCCCCAACAAAGGAGCTTCCCATTAAAATAGTATCATCAACAAATTATTGATGAGAGCAGATCAAATTGGCTGAGGATGGCATGAGGCCTTTCAGAGATCCTTCCACCACCTTTTTCTGAATGAATCTTCCCAAACGTTCAGCCATTATAGTGAACAAAATTGGCGAAATAGGATCACCCTGCCTTAGTCCACTTGAAGTTCTAAAGAAATGAGAGGGGGATCCATTGACAATAACTGCATTTGAAGTGGTGGATATAAGCAACCAAATCAAACTGATAACCTTACCAGAGAAACCAAAATCTTGAAGAACTTTTTTATAAAAACACCAATCCACCCTATCATAAGCCTTAGCAATGCCTAATTTCAGCAAAAAGCATTGAGACTTTGCCTCCAAAAGTGAATGGATGTTTTCATGAACAATGATGATAGAGTCAAGAATCTGTCTCCCTGGCACAAAGTCATTTTGCTGAGGTGAAATCAGAAGAGGAAGAATCTTCAGCAACCTCGAAGTAAGAACCTTGGAAATAATTTTGTACAAAGAATTGCACAAGCTAATAGGCCTAAAAGCATCTAGAGAATCATCCCCTTGCTCTTAGGGATAAGGACAATAAAGTTTGCATTCAATTCCTTCATCAGGGATCTAGTTCCAAAAAACTCTTTCACAGCATTGGACACATCTTTCTCCACAACTTCCCAAAAGTGCTGAAAGAAGAACATAGGAAAGTCATTAGGGCCAGTAGCTTTACTACCATCAAAAGAAAAGACAACGCTTCTAATTTCCTCCTTTGAAGGAATAGCAGCCAAATTATGATTTTGGTCATCAGATAGGACTTTAGGTATGATGTCAACCAACATATCTTCAGCCTCCGGGTCTAATAAAGTATCATTCTTGAGAAGATCAACAAAGAACTCAACTATAGCTCCATTTATTTCATCCTCATTATCTATTCTTCTCCCATTCTTCACAAGGTGGTTGTCATGCCCAAACTTTTGGGCACAAATAGAATAATTTTTTTTTAAAACTTAACCTAATAAAACTAAATTTGCTAAATAACGCATTAACAGGTCTTGTCTTAACTAAGTTTGGTTTCTTTTCAACTAATAGTAGTCTAAACATTAGAACAAGTAAGCGAGATAATCTAAATTAAATACGGAATATTAATTCTCCAAAGAATTATTATTATCTCATCAAATAATAAATAATAATAATTTCATTTAAACAAAAATCTCTAAATAAATTTGCAAGAGATATTATTAATCTCAAATAGCCTATTAATTGCCTGGGAATTAAATTTATTAGCCCTAGCTCTTAGATTTAATAAACCCATTGCTTCTTATATCAATATACGTAATTTGTCTAACATTTGTCTAATGGAGTCAATGAAGTCCATAATATAATTTACCCTATTACTATTTGGCCAATAAAAAATTAATTAATTCCACTAAGGCTAAATACTAACAAAAGTAGTTATTATTATTCTCTCATAAAATTTAAACCCAAAAAGATACTAAAACTAGCTTCTAAATAAAACCCTTAAAAAAAAACTCTACTCAATAACAATTGTAATTTCACTAATTGATGAATAATCCAATTGAAATCTTAATTTATAAGTCATTTTTATATATATGTGACTACATATATAACTATGTGCTATTACTCCATGAAGTTATATATATATATATATATATATATATATATATATATATATATATATATATATATATATATATATATATATATATATATATATATATATATATATATATATAAGGTTGCAAGGAGTTTTGATAAATAATCAATGGTATTGTCCAAAGTCTATGGGGATACCCTATTCAAAATTCGAATAGGGTTTCCCCCTCTCTTTTTTTTTTATATATTAATAAAATAATGAAACCCTATTTTCTCTTTTATTTATATTTTTACACATCCCACACATATATTTTTTTTTAATATCTATGTGTGTTTTGCCGTAACCCGAAAGTTGGGTTAGGGCATGTGTGTGTGTGTGTGTCTTCTTTATTTATTTTTTGTGTGTGCAAATTGGTGGAGGAAGAGGCGGCCATGGCTTCGGCGGCGGCCAAGGAGAAACACAGACGTGTTGCTCACGGGGAGAGGCAACGTTTTTATTAAGGCACGAGGGGGGCGGCAGCGGTGGAAGTTCTGCCCACGGACCACGTAGTGGCGCCTAGGTGCCACTGCAAGTCGCAGTCCACAACAGCGCCGCGGCGTCTCTGCGGGACGTGGCCAAGGCCGCCCCTGCGGGTCACGGCCTGCAACGGCGCCGCAGGCGCCTCGACGCCTCTGTGGGTCGCGGGCCACAGGGGTCCCGAGCTGCCCACGCCTCCCGCCGGGGTTTCAACACAGTTTTTTTTTTATATTCTTTTTTTTTTATTAATTTAAAAAAAAAAACAATACAAACACTTTTATATATATATATATATATATATATTCTTTTTTTTTCTTTTTTTTTCTTTTTCTTTTTCTTTTTCTTTTTCTTTTTCTTGGGTTATAATGATTAAAAAATAAGTTTCCCAGGCTGAGACTATATTTAAATAAAATAATTACTTTCTCATAGAATATATATATATATATATAAACACAGTTAAGCATGCTATTTATTTTTAATCTCTTTATAACATGCAGAAAATATTAAATTATTAACAGCATGATAATAGATGCAAAGTTTGTTTTTTTTCTATTATGCTAATATTTAGGTTTTAATTTCTATCCTAATCTTTTTATATACAAACCATGAACTAATTATTTCCCTAGCACATTAAGCCTAGCATAGTGGGAAATACTATTTTTTTTTTTGTTTAAACCATTCTGTGTATTTCTTTCCTATTTAAAAAAAAAACACTAACAGTAAGCTTCAATGTATTTTTTTTTTCTAAGTCTAGATGTTAACTTTAGGAGTAGACTATTACTTTCAGATTTAATTTCTGCAATAAATAAAATGACAGAACGTAATAAATTTTAACAGCAACTATATTAACCTAGAGAACATTTAAAAACCAATTTAGAGATAGACATATTAAACCTATTTAACCATAATTTGTATTTGTTTTTAACTAAATAGGTCTAGATGCAGCTTTTACAAATCCCACAATTTCATTTTGCATGATGGAATAATATGAACTTTTATTTTCCAATAATAAGAAAGCAACAAATATATTAACTCAACAACTATAGGAACTTAATGCATAAATAACATTTTTTTTGTAAAAATAACTTAATAGGGAAAATACATATTTCTTTCAAGAGCATATAAAATACAAGGTAGTCAATATTACAAAAGGGTGTGATACCCAACTAGTCTCTCATTCCATTAAATGAGGACATGAAATAAAAATAAATACATATCTTTTTGAAATAAATACAATATATGACTTTTCTTTTTTTACATTGCTGCCATTAAAAATACAATATTCCCTTTCCCAACTTTTCTGCAAGTCAAATAAAAACCAACAACTTCTAGCTTCTTTTTTTTTTCTTTCTCCCAAGTAACCTGCAAATAAAACATAAGGCTTGACCATGGAGTGCTCACCTCCCAGCCTAGGCTTACTAGAAGCTACCCCCGAGCTTGGAGAACCAAGTACTAGACGGGTTACACACATACAACCACAACAAGCAAGGGATAAACACACAACAAACAATTTTCCCAACCAAGGCTACACTTCACCACAACTTGTGATGATTTTTCAAGGGTGGAAGTGGACCAAATACCATTGGGGAGACTACAAGCATGGAACATCTCAAGCCACCTCATGGCAACCAAATACAACACAAGTCCATCCCCACATCCTTATGCCCCCCAAAAGCATATAAGCCATTTCATCTCTCCTTATGACCCCCAAATGCATAAACAAGGCTATGCAGCAAGAGTCACAAAAGAACACCCTTGAGATCACTCTCTTAATGAAAGCCTCTCACCCAAGGCTGTCAAACTCCTTCCACCCCAAGACCATCTTACTCTCCCAGGAGTAGAAGGTCTTGGATACTCCCAATACAAGAAAATGCATAAAAGAAATGAAGGGAAAAATCACATATACTTTCACAAAGTAAAATACAAATAAACAACTCTTTCATACAAGCATTTCTTCAAACATAAATTTGCAACATAACCAAGAAAGAGAGTAAGAACCAACCTTAATCTGCCCAAAGTTTTTGCTAGATCTAGTTGGGGATGAGCAGCCCAAATCCACACAATCTTTTCACCAACACTTAACCAAAATTCTATCCTACAACTATTCTTCAAAATTGCATAATCTCCAATAATGGAGAGTGGGTGATTGACTCACTAAGTCCCTAATCCTTGCCTAAGAAGGCCTCTCTCACTCTTCCCAACCCCTTGGATAGAGTGAGAGTCCCCATTGGTTGGTCTTCCCAAACTCTAGATGTTGCTAAAACTGGAAAGAGAAAAGGTAAGAGAGGATGGGGAAGAGAGTCTATCATCAAAAGGGAAGGTTGTCTATCCTAGGAGGAACCTTCTAAGTTGAATTTTCGCTCACCTAGGAAAAACCACTTTTTGAGGTGACTAAACAGTCACATGGAAGTAGTCACATGCTTAAAAATACCCCTAACCCATAGGTATACCCTTTGGACCTTTGGAAAATCCCTAAAACTAACCCTAGGAGCCCATTTGACCCCTTAGAAACCCAACTGAAGTTAACCTACGGGTCAAACCTAAGTTGACCACTCCCAAGACTCCCTACCCAAGGCAAATTTGGGACCACACTCAAATGTTTGAAATGGGCTTTGGTAGAAACAAACTCCCTCCAAGAGACAAGTCAAAATCAATGACACTAATCAGCACATGTGTCAAGTGACACAATAAAATACATTATAAAAATTACTCATGGAATTTGTCTCTTGTTGGATTTACACAAGTTAATAAATTCAATTCAACACACATGCAACATTTACTTTCACAAATAAAATACGATACAAACGGGGTGTTGTCTCTCCAAATAGACAACCCCTGGCTTTACAAATGTACATAGGTCTAGGTTTGGTTCTCCATAATATTTCCATGGTCACATGAATAATTTTCCTGCGCATCTCAATTTACACATTAGTAATTCCAAATGACCACATATATTATTAAACACATGGATTTGAATACACATCAAACACTCATACAATTGACAGTAATAAATCAATATCTCATATATCCCAATTAATCCACATAAGCAATTATCATAATCCTCAAAATTTGATCCATTCATAATATATGCATCCTATTTCTATCATCATAATAAAGTCCTGCAAATCCAATAATGACATACATCATCTCAAAGTAATTCTATTCTAGCATCATATAAAGTTTCATATCCATAATGCATAAAAATGAAGCATCAATATACATCAATGTTATCCAAATCATGGAATCATATAAGTTCAAAATCCATAATGCAATAAAATAAAGCATCCATAATAGTCTCAACATGAAAATAATAGAAAAGCTAGGATGAGTCGGGGTAGGGCCTCACACCCTCCCCCTCTAGGCATGAGCTTCCTCCTGGAGTTCATCAAAAAGGTGGGGGTGCTGTGATCTCATACATGTTGCATCCTCCCATGAAGTTGTAACCTCATCATAGCAATCCCACTGGACCCTAACCTGTTCTAGCTCTCGACCTTGAACGGCCAGCATCCGGCGTGCTAAAATGCGAATGGGCTCCAAAGCTAGCTGCCCGTCCGACTCCACCTGCAAGGCATCCCAATCTAGAATATGAGACTCGTCATATATATATTTCCTCAAAACTGAAACATGAAACACATCGTGGATGCGCGATAGGCTAGGTGGCAATGTTAAATGATAGGCAACTGGTCTTATCCTCTCAAGAATCTCAAATGGTCCTACAAAATGAGGTGTGAGCTTAGAACCCTTTCCATAATGGATTGGACTCTTATGCGGTCGCACTCTCAAGAAGACTCTATCTCAGACCAAGTAGCTACGATCTATCCTCTTCGCATCTGCATACTTCTTATGTCTATCATGTGCCTCTCTAAGACGCTGCCTAATCAAATCCACCTGCTACTCCATATCCTGAACTATCTTAGGACCAATAGCAACTTTGTCCTCTATGCGGTCCCAACTCAACGGTGTCCTACAAGGTCTTCCATATAATGCCTGATAGGGTGGCATCCCCAAAGATGTGTGATGTCCATTGTTATAGGAAAACTCCACTAAGGGAAGGTACTCTTCCCATCAGGTCTGGTGATCCATGACGTACATGCAAAGTATATCCTCTAATACCTGATTAACCCTCTTTGTCTGACCATCCGTTTCTGGATGATAGGCTGTACTGAAATTGAGCTTGGTGCCCATAGTTGCCTGCAGTGTCTTCCAAAATGAAGAAGTGAAGAGGGAATCCCTGTCAAAAATAATCTTGCGTGGAACGCCATGAAGTCTAAAAATGTCTCGCAAGAACACCTGTGCTACTGCGGGTGCTGTGAAGGTAGTCCGAACTGGTGAAAAGTGGGCCACTTTGGTCAACTTGTCAACCATCACCAAGATGGCATCATGGCGATGAGATGACATAGGGAGACCAATAATGAAATCCATGGATATAGTATCCCACTTCCACTTTGGTATAGCATGAGATTGGAGCAACCCACCTGGATGGCGGTGCTCCGCTTTGACTCTCTGACACTGGAGGCATCAAGCTACTACCTCAGCAATAAGCTACCACATTTCTGGCCAATGATATAACTATCTCAAGTCTGCATGCATCTTCTTAACTCTGGGATGTGCTACATAAGGAGCTCTATGAGCCTCCATGATAATGAACTCCCGTAATCCCTCGGAAGAAGGTACATAGATGCGCCCTCTATGGCGTAATAATCCATTGGACTCTAAGGAATAATCCACATACTTCCCTTCTAAAGTTTCATGAGATCGTATAGCCTGGTAAACCTCTAAATACCATCCATCTTCTGGCAACTGCTGCATTATCTGATCTCTCAAGTTCGTGCCCATAGATATGGTATATACCTTGTGACGTCTCCTACTCAAAGCATCTGCAACTACGTTTTCTTTCTCTTTGATGTAGTGAACGTCAAAATCATACTCGCACAAGAATTCCATCCATCTCCTCTGATGTGCATTAAGATTCGACTGAGTGAATATGTATTGAAGGCTCTGATGGTTTGAATGAAGCTCAAAATGATGACCCAAAAGGAAATGTCTCCACCTCACAAGTGCATGCACTACTGCTGCAAGCTCAAGGTCGTGAGTAAGGTAATTAAGCTCATGAGTCTTAAGTTTCCTAGACTCAAAAGCTATAGCCCTACCATCCTGCATAAGGACTGCTCCTAAACCCTCTAGGGAAGCATCTATGCAAACCAAGAAGTCAGCTTAGGGATCTAGCACTACAAGGATAGGTGCGCTAGTAAGTTCCTTCTTAAGTTCCTGAAAGGCCTTCTCGCACTTCTCCGTCCACTCAAATTTCTTCCCTTTATGTTGAAGAGAAGTAATAGGATGTGCGACTCTAGAGAATCCCTCAACAAAACGTCGATAATAACCTGCTAAGCCCATGAAGCTCCTGACCTCTGTCACACTGGTTGGCGCTGGCCAATCCATAATGGCTCTGATCTTTGATAGGTCGACTGAGATCCCTTCACCGGATATAACATGTCCAAGGTACTTGACCTTTGTTCTAAAGAAAGTACACTTCAACAAACTGCCATACAACTAATTATCCCTCAAACATTGCAACACCTACCTCAGGTGCTCCTCATGCTCCTTCTCATTCTGTGAATATATCAATATGTCATCAAGGAACACAATCACAAAATGGTCAAGGAATGTGCGGAATACCCCATTCATGAGGCTCATGAAAACAGCTGGGGCATTCGTAAGACTGAATGGAACCACGGTGAACTCATAGTGGCCATATCTAGTGCAAAATGCGGTCTTGTGGATATCGCTATCCACTATCCTCAACTGATGGTACCCTGACTTCAGATCAATTTTGGAAAATACTTTGGCACCCTGAAGTTGGTCGAATAAATCATCGATCTTGGGCAAAGGATATCGGTTCTTGATGGTTACTTTGTTCAACTGACGGTAATCCATGCATAATCGGAGAGATATGTCCTTCTTCTTCACGAAGATGACTGGTGCACCCCAAGGGGATACACTAGGACAAATGTGGCCCTTCTCTAGGAGTTCCTCAAGCTGCATCTTGAGCTCATTAAGCTCATTTGTGGTCATCCTATATGGTGCTCTTGAAACTGGCTTGACTCCTGGTACAAGGTCTATATGAAAATTAATCTCTCTACGGGGCGGCATACCAGGTAACTCTGAAGGAAATACGTCTGAAAATCCCTTAAGGATAGGATGGTTGTCAATAGATGGTTCCTTTTCATCTTCTTCTTCTCTATCACTAATGGTGATAGCAAATAACTAGCATCCCTTTTGCATGCTCCGCTTAAGCTGCATTGCGGAAATCATATGAAGAGACATGGGTCTCTGAATTCTAGTGATTACTATGGGAGAACCATGATCATCCTCACACTCAATCTTTTTCAAGTGACAATCCATCTTGGCTCTGTGGGCATAAAGCCAATCCATGCCAATTACGACACCATATGATCTGAGTGGTGTAACTCTAAGGTCTACTAAAGTGGTGTTATTACCAATCTGAAGCCGACATTCCCTAACCTCTGATTCCACTAACACTCTAGCCCCTAAAGCTAACTCCACTTCCCGACTGACCTCTTGTCTAATTGCCACTGGCCCGCAATGCTCCACAACCAATGGAGATATAAAAGAGTCAGTAGCTCCTGAATCAAATAATATAGATACACGGCTACCTCTGATCATACCTGCAACCTCAATGACCATGGCATGATGCTCTGTCTGGCAATTGTCAACCGCTGCGAAGACCCTATGGGACTTGCCCATATCCCCAACTATCAGCTCTGATGCTGCCATCCTCTGACTGCCTACCATCTGACCCTGAGGACACTCTCTCGCCATGTGTCCCATGGCTCCACATGTGAAGCAAGCGTCACGTGCCTGAAACTGCACGCCCTGTGGCCTAGAGAAAGACTGTCCCCCTGTTCTACTAGAACCATTGTACCCACCCCTGGAGGACTGTTGAGTCCTTGCCGGAGGTGTGTAAGGAACCTGGGATCGTTGATCTCGCCTCTGACCCTGAGACTGCCACTGCTTGGGCTTTATGCCCTGCTGACTCTGCGAAGGCCTCTGCCTCTGGTTCTGTTGTGACTGTTGCGGAGGAGGGGGTTTGGAGAACCCCAACATGTGTCTGTTGTTACCTTTCCAATGGGGTTTCTGAAATCAGTAAGTCTGGGTTATAGGGTTTCGGTTCTGGGACCGATCTCTCGTGTCCTGAGGCCTGACCTGAATCTCCTCTGCTATCAAGGTCTTCTCCATGACAACCCGAAGGCTCCTTGAGTTCTGGTTTTCAACATGATGATCCACTGCTGGAAGCATGTCCTGGACTATCCCAATCAGGTTCTGTAGAGCTAACAAGATATCTCGGTTCAAGTCAACCGGTCATTCGGGAGGAGCCTCTGGGTTCCCTTCCGGAATCGATTCCTTTCTATTGACCTCTTCGCGTGCCATGTGTTCATGCCTAGGGCCTCTACCACGTTTGCGAGCTTGTCGTGTAGTTGGAGGCATCCTTAAAAGAAAATAAAATAAAATGAAATAAATAAATAATTTTTGGAGGAAATTTTAATTTATTTAAAATTAACTATAATAAAAATAAATATAATTTAATTAATTAAAAAAAAAATTAAAGCAAAACGTAATGGAGAAAGGTTCCTAGTGTTGGAAACCTTGCTCTGATACCAAAATGTCATGCCCAAACTTTTGGGCACAACCGGAATAATTTTTTTTTTAAACTTAACCTAATAAAATTAAATTTGCTAAATAACGCATTAACAAGTCTTGTCTTAACTAAGTTTGGTTTCTTTTCAACTAATAGTAATCTAAACATTAGAACAAGTAAGCGAGATAATCTAAATTAAATACGGAATATTAATTCTCCAAAGAATTATTATTATCTCATCAAATAATAAATAATAATAATTTCGTTTAAACAAAAATCTCTAAATAAATTTGCAAGAGATATTATTAATCTCAAATAGCCTATTAATTGCCTAGGAATTAAATTTATTAGCCCTAGCTCTTAGATTTAATAAACCCATTGCTTATTATATCAATATACGTAATTTGTCTAACATTTGTCTAATGGGGTCAATGAAGTCCATAATATAATTTACCCTATTACTATTTGGCCAATAAAAAATTAATTAATTCCACTAAGGCTAAATACTAACAAAAGTAGTTATTATTATTCTCCCATAAAATTTAAACCCAAAAGGATACTAAAACTAGCTTCTAAATAAAACCCTTAAAAAAAAACTCTACTCAATAACAATTGTAATTTCACTAATTGATGAATAATTCAATTGAAATCTTAATTTATAAGTCATTTTTATATATATGTGACTACATATATAACTATGTGTTATTACTCCATGAAGTTATATATATATATATAAGGTTGCAAGGAGTTTTGATAAATAATCAATGGTATTGTCCAAAGTCTATGGGGATACCCTATTCAAAATTCGAATAGAGTTTCCCTTTTTTTTTTATATTAATAAAATAACAAAACCCTATCTTCTCTTTTATTTTTATTTTTACACATGCCACACATATTTTTTTTTTAAATATCCATGTGTAATTTGCCCTAACCTGAAAGTTGGGTTAGGGCATGTGTGTGTGTGTGTCTTCTTTTTTGTGTGTGTGTGTGTGTGCAGGTTGGTGGAGGAGGCGGCGGCCATGGCTTCGGTGGCGGTCAAGGAGAAACACAGAGGTGCTGCTCACCAGGAGAGGCGGCATTTTTATTAAGGCGGGGGGGGGGAGTTCTGCCCACGGACCATGCAGCGGTGCCTAGGGGGAGTTCTGCCCACGGACCATGCAGCGGTGCCTAGGCACCACTGTGGGTCGTGGTCCGCAGCGGCGCCACGACGTCTCTGCGAGACGCGGCCCGCAATGACGATCAAGGCCGCCCCTGTGGGTCACGGCCCGCAGCGGCGCCGTGGGCGCCTCTGTGTGCCTCGGCCCATAGGGGTCCCAAGCCACCCAGGCCTCCCACCAGGGTTTCAACACAGTTTTTTTTTATATTTTTTTTTTTTTATTAATTTAAAAAAAAAACAATACAAACACTTTTATATATATATATATATATATATATATATATTTTTTTTTTTTTTTTTTTTTTTTTTTTTGGGGGGGGGGGTTATAATGATTAAAAAATAAGTTTCCCAGGCTGAGACTATATTTAAATAAAATAATTAATTACTCATAGAATATATATATATATATATAAACACACTTAAGCATGCTATTTATTTTTAATCTCTTTATAACATGCAGAAAATATTAAATTATTAGCAGCATGATAATAGATGCAAAGTTCTTTTTTTTTCTATTATGCTAATATTTAGGTTTTAATTTCTGTCCTAATCTTTTTATATACAAACCATGAACTAATTATTTCCCTAGCACATTAAGCCTAGCATAGTGGGAAATGCTATTTTTTTTTTGTTTAAACCATTCTGTGTATTTCTTTCCTATTTAAAAAAAAAAACACTAACAGCAAGCTTCAATGTATTTTTTTTTCTAAGTCTAGATGTTAACTTTAGGAGTAGACTATTACTTTCAGATTTAATTTCTGCAATAAATAAAATGACAAAATGTAATAAATTTTAACAACTATATTAACCTAGAGAACATTTAAAAACCAATTTAGAGATAGACATATTAAACCTATTTAACCATAATTTGTATTTGCTTTTAACTAAATAGGTCTAGATGCAGCTTTTACAAATCCCATAATTTCATTTTGCATGATGGAATAATATGAACTTTTATTTTCCAATAATAAGAAAGCAACAAATATATTAACTCAACAACTATAGGAACTTAATGCATAAATAACATTTTTTTTTGCAAAAATAACTTAAGAGGGAAAATACATATTTCTTTCAAGAGATTATAGAATACAAGGTAGCCAATATTACAAAAGGGTGTGATACCCAACTAGTCTCTCATTCCATTAAATGGGGACTTGAAATAAAAATGAATACATGTCTTTTTGAAATAAATACAATATATAACTTTTCTTTTTTTACATTGCTGTCATTAAAAATACAATATTCCCTTTCCCAACTTTTCTGCAGGTCAAATAAAAACCAACAACTTCTAGCTTCTTTTTTCTTCTTTCTCCCAAATAACCTGCAAATAAAACATAAGGCTTGACCATGGAGTGCTCACCTCCCAGCCTAGGCTTACTAGAAGCCACCCCCAAGCTTGGAGAACCAAGCACTAGACGGGTTACACACATACAACCACAACAAGCAAGGGATAAACACACAACAAACAATTTTCCCAACCAAGGCTACACTTCACCACAACTTGTGATGATTTTTCAAGGGTGGAAGTGGACCAAATACCATTGGAGAGACTACAAGCATGGAATATCTCAAGCCACCTCATGGCAACCAAATACAACACAAGTCTATCCCCACATCCTTATGCCCCCCAAAGGCATATAAGACATTTCATCTCTCCTTATGACCCCCAAATGCATAAACAAGGCTATGCAACAAGGGTCACAAAAGAACACCCTTGAGATCACTCTCTTAATGAGAGCCTCTCACTCAAGGTTGTCAAACTCCTTCCACCCCAAGACCATCTTACTCTCCCAGGAGTAGAAGGTCTTGGATACTCCCAATACAAGAAAATGCATAAAAGAAATGAAGGGAAAAATCACATATACTTTCACAAAGTAAAATACAAATAAACAACTCTTTCATACAAGCATTTCTTCAAACATAAATTTGCAACATAACCAAGAAAGAGAGTAAGAACCAACCTTAATCTGCCCAAATTTTTTGCTAGATCTAGTTGGGGATGAGCAGCCCAAATTCACACAATCTTTTCACCAACACTTAACCAAAATTCTATCCTACAACTATTCTTCAAAATTGCATAATCTCCAACAATGGAGAGGGGGTGATTAACTCACTAAGTCCCTAATCCTTGCCTAAGAAGGCCTCTCTCACTCTTCCCAACCCCTTGGATAGAGTGAGAGTCCCCATTGGTTGGTCTTCCCAACCTCTTACATGTTGCTAAAACTGGAAAGAGAAAAGGTAAGAGAGGATGGGGAAGAGAGTCTGTCATCAAAAGGGAAGGATGTCTATCCTAGGAGGAACCTTCTAAGTTGAATTTTCTCTCACCTAGGAAAAACCACTTTTTGAGGTGACTAAATAGTCACATGGGAGTAGTCACATGCTTAAAAATACCCCTAACCCATAGGTATACCCTTTGGACCTTTGGAAAAGCCCTAAAACTAACCCTAGGAGCCCATTTGACCCCTTAGAAACCCAACTGAAGTTAACCTACGGGTCAAACCTAAGTTGACCACTCCCAAGACTCCCTACCCAAGGCAAATTTGGGACCACACTCAAATGTTTGAAATGGGCTTTGGTAGAAACAAACTCCCTCCAAGAGACAAGTCAAAATCAATGACACTAATCAGCACATGTGTCAAGTGACACAATAAAATACATTATAAAAATTACTCATGGAATTTGTCTCTTGTTGGATTTACACAAGTTAATAAATTCAATTCAATACACATTCAACATTTACTTTCACAAATAAAATACGATACAAACGGGGTGTTGTCTCTCCAAATAGACAACCCCTGGCTTTACAAACATACATAGGTCTAGGTTTGGTTCTCCATAATATTTCCATGGTCACATGGATAATTTTTCTGCACATCTCAATTTACACATTAGTAATTCCAAATGACCATATATATTATTAAACACATGGATTTGAATACACATCAAACACTCATACAATTGACAGTAATAAATCAATATCTCATATATCCCAATTAATCCACATAAGCAATTATCATAATCCTCAAAATTTGATCCATTCATAATATATGCATCCTATTTCTATCATCATAATAAAGTCCTGCAAATCCAATAATGACATACATCATCTCAAAGTAATTCTATTCTAGCATCATATAAAGTTTCATATCCATAATGCATAAAAATGAAGCATCAATATACATCAATGTTATCCAAATCATGGAATCATATAAGTTCAAAATCCATAATGCAATAAAATAAAGTATCCATAATAGTCTCAACATGAAAATAATAGAAAAGCTAGCATGAGTTGGGGTAGGGCCTCACAGTGGCCAATTATATTTGCAACCATGTGTTTTAGGGCAGTGTTGTGAAAGAATCTGGTGTTTTTATCACTATCCTTTAGCCATAAGGATCTAGATCTCTGCCTCCAAAAGGTCTCTTCTCGGGCTATAATTTTGTGGTATTTGGATAGAACCTCACTTTCCCTATCAAAATTATCATTCACATAACCTTCTTTTTGGACTTTATCTCAGATCAAGCTCAACTCCTCCTAAAGAGAAGATTTCTGAACGAAGATGTCCCCAAAGACTTCTCTATTCCACTTTTTCACCTTCTCCTTAACATGACTTAATTTTTTAGCTACCCAGAACATAGAAGAGCCATCCACTTGAACATTTCACCAATCTTTCATGCTATTAAAAAGGTTTGGAGTGGGAAAGCCAAATTTTCTCAAATCTAAAAGGAAACCTCCTTTGCGGGCCATTCTTAGGCTCATCCATCAAACATATTAGAAAGTGGGTTGATCTGATTCTAACCATGGAATTCAGAGAACAAACATAATGTTGGATCCAACCAACTGAAATCAAGGCCCGATCAAGTCTAACTTGAATCAGCTCATTTCCAACATGATGATTAGACCAAGTGAAGGAAACTCCAAATAAGTCCAAATCAATGAGACTCTGGCCATTGATGAAGTCAGCTAAGTCTTGTTTGCTATCATTTTGTATCTGGGATACCCCAAATTTCTCAGATTCCATAAGAGGGGTATTAAAATCCCCCATAACCAACCAAGGAATGTTGGGATAACAACTCCGAAAGGAAGAGAGCTTTATCCAAAATTTCCTCTTACAGACTTTATTATTGGGATTATACACATTGGATAGGACCCATGAGAACCCATCCCTTAAATGTTTAAACAAAGTAGCCACATGGTTACCATCATGACAGATAGGAGTGCCTTCAATGAACTGAGTATCCTAGAAGTAACAACCCCCCCAGAGGCCCCATCAGATTTGCTCCCTTAAGATTCATAAAATTTAGAAAACTTAATTTTCTCCACTTTTTGTTTTGATAATTTAGTTTCTTGAATAAGTAAAATGTCTGGTCTATGATCCCTAGCAATATTACATATTATGTCATGTTTATGACTACTGTTAAGACCTCTAATATTCCAAGAAATGATCTTCATTTCTTACTAGAATAATTAAATAGACTCATGGATCATTTTCTGTGACCCATCTACTATGTTCTGCATGCACTCCTGCTCTCTTTGCCACCTGTTAGATTTTCTCCCTGTGCTTCGAGGTGGCCCA
Organism: Cryptomeria japonica; assembly: GCF_030272615.1. NCBI lineage: Eukaryota > Viridiplantae > Streptophyta > Pinopsida > Cupressales > Cupressaceae > Cryptomeria > Cryptomeria japonica. Next base: position 234,205,377 of record NC_081405.1, read on the forward strand.
CAATCCACCTTCACTCTGTTGTGAGTAGTAACTCCAAGTTTCTGCTATGAATTATTTTTCTTTGATACTACCTTAATATAGCTCATTTATTTTTCAAATTCAATTCCCTCCAAACCTATTGAATCATCAACCTTCAGGGACTGCAAGGTGTCTGAAATAACAAAATTATAGTCCAAGTCAGGGAAGGCACAGATAGAGTGTTGTGAAGAAGAGTCATCCTCAAGGATCTTCTTCGAATCACTGAACCCAAGATTACTGAACGATGACCCAAGAACCAAAGAACATTGGTGGTCTTTGAAGGTGCATTATTCCATATCCTTGAATCTACGATGGTTCGGGGGTGGAGTTTATCCATCCTCCAATTCATCTACCAATTCCTTTTCTCCTTTATTTACAACCACCACATTCCCCTTAGCTATCTCTTCTTCATCCTGAACAGGGGGCTCCTCAGGAATAATCTCTTGATCCATATCCTTAACCTCAAGGTTTTGATCTTCATGGATTCTCTTTTTATTGCCTTCCTCCTAATCTGTTTCTTTCACTTCACTGTTCTGGCTTGGTTGAACATTATTTTCCTTATTGATTTCTTGGCTCCCATCAGGCCCTTCCTGGTGTGCAATATCTTCCTTCTTGTTCTAAGCTTTTGTATCCACAAGTTTGGGTTTCCAGACAATAGATCCTTTGTTGGAATCTTTCATAGTATTCTGAGGGCATTTCTTTACCCAATGGCCTACCTTTTTGCATAAGAAACAGACGAAAGGTAACGATTCAAACTCAATAGTTTGAACTGGCATTCCTAGCTTTGACACCAGTTCAATTGACAAAGGGTGGTCCTTAGATTTGGACACCCCCACACAAATCCTAGCATAGACCATTCTTTTCCTGACAGTCGTCATTGGATCAATGGATAGAAGTTCCCCAAATACTCCAGCAATGCCCTTGAAAATATCTTCATGCCAATATTCTAAAGGAAGCCCCGACAACTTGACCCAAACGGGAATAGTTTCAAAAAAGGCATCAGACAAGTCCATATTCGGACTCCACTTCTTAAGGGTTAAGGAAGACCTCCCCATAATCCAAGGGCCACCATAAAGGATTGTTGAAATATCCTCAGCGCAAGAGAACGCAAAGGAGAAAAACCCCCAAGGGAGAGCCGACACCTCAACTTTTCCTTTGATCTTCCACCTCCGACCAACAAAAATCCTCGCTGAGTCAATGTTGGGTCTAGGCCCAAAGAACTTTCCAACAAGGGTGAGCTCCATGATAGCAATATTATGGTCAATCACCTAGTTAGGAATAGAAAGGGCAACCTTACCGCTCACCTTATCACAAGTGACAGAGATAGGTGGAAAGGAAAACTTTCTAGTCATTTTAACCCCGAATAAAGTTGCCCAATGATTATTCATGGCACCATCTAAAAAGGCACATTTTGTGGCCCCCATGATAGGTTGGATTACCTGAGAACCCCATGATGAAGACATATCATGAGGGACATCCACAGGGGGAACCCCCGTTGGGTGCCCGTCCCTTGGGTCCACCCGAAAACCCATTTTTGGGTCCCCACCATATTCAATCTCTGCATCTCCCTAGTTGTCCTTAGTGCCAGCAGATCCAAAGGATCTCGAACCAGTTCCCTGTGAATCCGGAAGGGACCCACCAGGATTCACAAAAGAATCACCTGAAACCCTACCCTGAGCAACCTGAAACCCTACCTTGAGCAACCTGAAACCCTACCCTAAGCGCCATCGGTTTTCTTATTGTTATGTCAGTCATTGGTGAAATTGACATGCAAATCCATATTGATCCATAGCAAGTTTTTTGAAGCCCTTATTATGTTTATGTTAACCGTTAGTAGTAATCTCGAATTACTATAAAGTAAAGGACCCAAATGAATGTCCAAACTTGAAAATGAAAACTGTAAAATCATACATAGGATTCAGTACAAATAAAATAGTGAAGATTATATACAATAAATAAAACAATGCAATATTAAGATAATGAAGGCCTTAAACTGGACCACTGAAGGGAAAAAAATGAATGTGTTAATTACTACAAATGCATATTACTAGGACATTTAAGCATTACGTATTAACCCTTATTATGTTTATGTTAACTATTAGTAGTAATCTCGGATTACTAAAATGGTTAACTATGTTAATAGTAATTTCCATATTACTACAACAGTTAACCATAACAATGAACCCTTACTATTTTTATGTAAAATGATGATAACAATTCCCATATTAGTACAACAGTTAACCATTACGTATTAACCCTTATTATGTTTATATAAAATGTTGATAGTAATTTTCATATTACTACAACAGTTAACCATAACAATGAACCCTTGTTAATTGTTATGGTAAATTGTTGATAGTAATTCCCATATTACTACAATAGTTAAGCATTACGTATTAACCCTTATTATGTTTATGTTAACTATTAGCAGTAATCTTGAATTACTACAACAGTTAAGTATGTTTATGTTAACTATGTTACTAGTAATTTCCATATTACTACAACAGTTAACCATAACAATGAACCCTTACTATGTTCATGTAAACTATTGAGAGTAATTCCCATATTACTACAGTACTTAACCATTACGTATTAAACCTAATTATGTTTATGTAAAATATTGATAGTAATTTCCATATTACTACAACAGTTAACGATAACAATGAACCCTTGTTAATTGTTATGGTAAACTGTTGATAGTAATTCTCATATTACTACAACAGTTAACCATTACGTATTAACCCTTAATATATTTATGTTAATTGTTTGTAGTAATTTTCAAATTACTACAATAGTTAACATAAATTACTACAACATTTGTTTTCACAAACCTCGTAAGTTTGTCGTATTCTTTATTGTCTGTTGTTTTCACAATAGTTTATTGTCAATAATGTACGACTACAAGAGTTAACTTTAATTACTACAACATTAAATTAAACTACATTTCACAACAACTAACAGTAAATTAAACTACATTCCATATTCTTCAACCAATACAACATAAATTACCCCTTGAAATTATGCCACAAAAATTCTACAAAGCAAAAGTAGCCCCTTTTTTTAGATGATAATAAATAAAACCCCATTTTTTTCATCGACTGCGAAAATCAAATCATAATAAACAAAAAAACTATTTTTTTACATCTACAAAACCCAATAGGAGGTTTAAACCAAGACCACATTTACCTTTTGGAGATATTTGTGTTGATGAACACATATTTTAGTGTTCAAAAACACAAACCCTCGCAATAAATCAACCAATTTAGAACAATGAAACAAACAACGTTAACCATTATGCATCATAACATACAACAGACGAAGAACCCACAAATATAGAGCACATTGCAACTTCAAAAGTGTCTAAATCTACCACATTATGCATGAAAATAACTTACAAACGAAGAACCCACATTCACATAACACATTATGATCACCTCTACCTTATAAAACATAAACGAAGAACATAAATGTTTTCATAGCACAAATGAAATGAAAAAACATAGAGAGAAAATGTAAAGCACAAAACGAAGCAAAAAAACACTAAATCGAACAATGGAAGCCTTAGTGAGGAGTATTCCTCACCTGGTTCGAAAACCAAGACCTAAAATCCACCCCTTCAAGCTCCTTGAAAACTTCGAAGCCACTCTGCAACTACCTACAAGGTGAAAAAGGGGAAGTAACCACGCACTTGCAAGTTATACATTCCAAAAAACCCATCAAAAAATGTTTAAGGGAATGCACTCATGCTTTGTTACCTTTTCACTCCAACAAAGTGCGAAAGAAACATCGTTCAATCGATCCAAACACTTCGACGGATATGTAGGGAGAAGGGAAAAATCAAAGAATCGAGCATCTTCCGATGGTGCCAAGGCGAGCATCTTTCAATGGTTGGGTGAACACATTGTCATCTGCAAACTCTCGAAGAGTTGAGAAGAAGCAGGAAGAACAAAAGAAAAGTTGGGAAGGAAAGGCATAAAAATAGGTGCATTCAATGTCGTCCTGGTCGAGAAGGTCGAGCTATGTTGTGGTAGTAAGGTGAAGCAATGTGGAGTTAATGTGAGGGAGAGAAAGAGTGTAGGGTGGCGGCAGGTAGAATAAACAGACAAGTTGGTCATTAAGGTGGCCATGCGATCGAATTCCATGCAGATATCATGCAGATATCATGTTAGATACGTGATATTGTAGGGGCAGGCCGACGAGGTGGGCCTGCGCACGTTTTGAACAACGCACAATTTGGGGTATTTTTGGACACGATGGACAAATAAGGTTAGAACACATGGTAGACCCATCAAAAATTAAAAATAAAAACATATGACCGGCTTGTCCGATCAACGGTCTAGCTGTAGGGTGAAAAAATAAGGTTATGGGGTCCATGTGGACCCCGTAAGATAGGGTGAGCATAGGGGTCTCTCTATGTTGCACTTTTTCAGAAATTTTACAATAGATAAAAAATAATTCATTTCTTGTCAAAGAATTTATGAAGGACATGTAAGTTAGAGCAACAGCGACATTAACTATGCATGTTTTATGCAGAGCTCTTTAATGGTTTTGCTATTTGTGGAGTGTAAGGTAATTTGTGTAACTTTTTAGGTAGTCATGAAAAATGGAGCCCGTTATTTTATTTTAAAGCTCTCAAGGTTTGTTCTCAATATCTAAAACTTTCTCTAATTTTACCTTAGTAGTGCATCGATATACATTTTATAGAATGTATAATGCTTGCTTGAACTGATTTCTACCACAAACTAGATGAAAAATAAGAAAAAAATCATCTTTAGAAAATTGAATCTCTTAAATTGTTTTACAAACATGAAATATCACTCATCCATTTGTCTTAACTATTTTGTGGTTAGTTCCATATTAGTGTTTGATTTATCAATTATTTAAGATGTGCATTCTTTGAGTAGTTAGTAAAAGAAAAATGAAATCAATGGCATTTATTGTAGAACCTAAGCGTAGAAGGTAACCAAATTTGTGTTTAAATGTAGCTATCTTTTTTAATAACTATTTAAATTTTTTATTTAATTTATAATACTCTAATTCAATTATTGGTTTATGCAAAATATTATTTAATGCAACTGACCAAAATGAAGATTTACAAACTCATTTAAACTTTGATATATCATGTCAAGAGTTAATAACTCTGGCTTTTGCGGATGACTCATATCATTATGGTTGGTCAATTATGTTTTATGTATATAACTTCCTAGACAACATACTTAAAATTTAAATTTGATGTGTGGTTATGTTGGCGTAATATGAGTACCAATGGTAGTACAAAGAAACTAATAAATTTAATCCTACTTATTTAAAATTCATTGTTAAACAAACATGGTGCTATGTTGTCCATATACTATCATTGTGGATGACCATATTCTTAATATTTCATAGAAGGGTCACCCATCAATAGACTTATTTTCGATTGTAGTGAAGTATTTTTTCAACATCTTAAAATGGAAAACCCAAAAATATTTTGGAGGACAAGAGCAAGGATAATTTAGTCTACATATTGTTGAGGTTGATAATACAAGAGTTTGTATGCTTTTGAATTTTCACAGCTATATGTTGTTAGTCCTTTGGAGTTTTCAATGATGTTTGCATTCCCATTGTAAAAAGGTTTGGACCCCTTTAAAAACCCATACTTTCTAATAGTATAAAACAATCATGTCATATATATAAAATTATACCTTGCCCAAAAATTTATATGTAAAAAAAAAGGGTAAAGATGATAATAATAAAATAATCATGTTAAACTATATGGATCTGATATAAAAGCCTAAGATAAAATGCATGAGCATTTGTACCAATATGAAGTACATATTTAGATCTAATTTGTTACATATAGAATCAAAATCTAAATTAAATCTATAATCATTCTTCAAAGTCAAGGTAAAATGACTTAATCGATTTGTTTTATATTTATTATTTATTAAAAATAGATAGAAGAAGATATTTAATAAAAAAATAATGATAAAAAAATGTGTGCGCACACACACACATGTATGTGTATGTATATATGTTTATGTATGTTTGTATGTATGTATATGTATATGAATGTATGTGTGTATGTGTATGTATGAATGTATGTATGCATGTGTGTGTGTGTGTGTACATATATGCATGTATGTATGTATGTATGTATGTATGAATGTATGTATATACATGCATGCATGTATGTATGTATGTATGTATGTATGTATGTATGTATATATGTATGTATATGTATATTTATATGTATATGTATATGTATATGTATATGTATATTAGCATACTATTTTCAGGGGTAAATTAAGTGTAAATAACATAATTAGATTATCAGAGCGAATCACCAACTCTAATCTAATCAAATTACTCCTAAACTACAATGAAATAACGCTAATATCAATTGAATTATGAAATGAATTGAAATCTAATTTAAGATTCCCTCAATTGATTTAACAAGGCTCCCATTGCTCTTCTCCTTAGTTGTTGTTGAATTGGCTCTCAGGTATTGCACTGATTTCCTGCATAGATTAGCAACTATTTCGAAGACTGTGATTCTAGCTTGAAATGAGAAAATGATGTTGTTTATATAGATTTTCAACACAAAAGGGGTGAGGATTTGAACTCAAGCCCTGATTGATAGTCAACTGAAATTGATTGTTCAATGAACTCATCTTGATTGACTTGTTAACTGGTTTGATTGATTTGTTAACATGATTGATTGGGGAGTCAACTAAATAGATTGGCTGGTGAACTGAATAGATTAACTAGTAGACTGAATAGACTAGCTAGTTAATTGAATAGACTAACCAGTAGAGTGAATTGATTGAGAGATAACTGGTTAGTCAGAAAAAGGTGATTGAAAGTTAAAAGGGGGGTTGATTAGTTAACTGAGTTAACTGATTAGTCAACTGATTTGATGAACTAGTTCTGATTTCAACATGTGTTGTAGGATTTTGAAATTGAATTTGATATTCATTTTTAATTTGAATTTGAAGTTGGACTTTCGAATGATGAAATGCACATGAAATTTATTGAAATTAAATGAAATTCGCATTTGGGGAATTTGAATTTGAAAATGTGAAATTAAATAAAATTAATTGGAAATTAGAATTTGGGGATTTGGAAGAATTAAATTAATTAAATAAATAACTCAAAAGATATTATTTAATCATAGGAAATTGAATTAATTAAATAATAAAGATTATTTAACTAAGAAAAATGTCGCAATTAATTAAATAATTAATATTTGAGATATGGTTAATTGATTAAAATGATTTAGAAGGTGAAATTGGGCAATGAATAAGATGAAGAATGGTGAATGAGTCAATTTAGAAGAAATAGTTAGTTTAATCAAATAATTAAAGAATTACTTAATTAATTAGACGAATAATTAGTATACAATTAAAGAGACATTTTTAGGTGTCTACATTTTCCCCTCTTTGACACAATGTTGAAATGACATTATTTCAAAGAAAATGAAAAATTTATGCCCCAGTATGCACCGATGACACTTAGGGTGTAAATATGCCCCTCAGAAAAAGTGGTCGAAAAATTGTGAAATTAAGACCATTTTTTTGAAAATATGCTAGTAATTGATCATGTGAAGTTTGGTGAGGTTTCAATTTAGTTTGATATGGATACAACTATGTTGAAGTTGGATAGGACCATGGCCTTTAGGGTGGCAAAACCCTAATTTTAAGCTATAAATTGACAATCGGTTTTGATTTGAGCTCATTTGCACTCATTTGCTTTGTAGGAGTTCCTTTGAGATTTTAGTGCTTTCGGCATCCTTGGAGCAAGATGGCGGGTCATAGAGCGAGGTTGCACTTTCCCAAGCAAGTGCAATCATATCAAAGGCCTCCCGACACTGGGAACATGGTGAATCTTTAAAAAAAATGCACGTTTTTGTTTGTTTTTTCCAATTTTTTCATCGATGCTTGTCAGAGAAAAAATTTTCTAGTTCACAATTGCCATTCAAATTGTTTGCAATTGATAATATTAATTTGCACTTGAATTAATGTCTCGCATTTGAATTTTCTAATGCGAAAATATTAATTCACAATTGATAATAATGATGCACAATTGGTTTAAGTGATTCACAATCATCATTAATGATTCACATTTGATATAAATAGTTCTCATTTGATTTTCCAATAATATTTTTGTTTCTCTTGATGCGATCGACGTATCTAATATTTTTCCTTTTGTCACATGTCTCAAATGCAGGCGAATTATCCGGTCTTGGTAGCGAGACATACGAGGCTAGATGGTCTTGACCGATGCCATGAGTTAGATGTCGAGGATATAGCTTTGCTTCGACAGGTTGGCTTATATCATATAGTGCACTTGCCCAAGGTTATGACCAACAGGACCATGATTACTGCTTTGATTGAGCGGTGGCATTCTGAGACTTGCTCATTTCATCTTCCAATAGGTGAGGTATCTAGCACACTTGAGGGTGTGTGGCATATTCTACATATTTCCATATATGGTGCACGGGTTACATTTGATCGTAGTGATGGAGTATCTGCCTTATGTGCTTTGTTTGAGTGTTTTGAGGATGATCTTCATATGTGGGATCGTTATAAGGTTCATTTGGATGATTTAAATTATGATGATCCGACCGTTGTTCTTTGTTGCACTGTTGTTGGATTATTGATCCCCAATAGACGTGCCCATGGTTTCCCTGTTGGATGGGGACGAGTGATTCATGATATGGTTATTGATAAACAGGCTTTTGCTTGGGGTCCCTATTTTCTTGCCACTTTATATCATCAGATGCATGGGATTGTATATTTGCAGCAGAAATCCATTGGATGTGGTGTTACTTTGCTCTAGATATGGGCTTGGGAGGACATAGCTATATTTCATTCTATGATACATGTAGATTTACAGCCAGAGCAGCCATATGCTTATAGATACACTGTTGGGGTCAGATATAGGGCTTCAGGTAACATTTTGTACTGGCGTCATCATATTGATACCTTAAAGTACTTCTCATGGAGACCTTATCTTACTTGCCCCGGCTGGGCTGATGATGCCCAACACCTTCCTTTTTTCTGATAGTAGAGATACCTTATTGGGCGAGATGTGGGTGGTCATAGAGTTATTGATATGCATCTTCCTGGCTGTGTACTCCGATAGTTTGGGGAGATACAAGGTGTTCCAGATGTTACAACCTATTTTTCTTGTACTACTCTTGAGATCGGTGATTGGGGTGCATGTGTGCAGCCTCATGTTGCCATTGCAGAGTTTGATACTCTTATTCCTATTCAGTGGGGTTGGTTAGTTGGTGTTGTAGATCCAGGGACCATACCATAGTATGATGCATGGTGGTTATAGCATAGGCCCATACCTTTGACAGATCTGACAGTTCTGATTGCAGCTCAGCAGATTAGACAGATCAGGGGTTCTAGGGGGAGAGGGAGAGGATAAGGGAGAGATGGTGGGGGATGAGATGGAGGAGGGAGATATGGAGAGTGCAGAGGATGGGATAGTGGTGATAGTCCTGAAAATAACTTTGCAAAAATGTGGTGTTCTTGATATGATTTTGGTCATTCTAAATCACTGTTGATCTCTGTTTTTGCCCTCAGGGTTTTTAGGTTTTTATGTTCCCAGGTGAGATTTTTGTTTTAAAAAACCCAACCGGTTATAAACTTGTGTTACCTTTTTTTATTTTAAGCATGAGGGTCTATTCCATCATCAAAAGGGGACCGTGTTCTTTTCCTAGGTGTTATCTTCTACCAGCCTTTTTATGCCTTTTATATTATGGTCAGGCCCCCCTTTTTTATGTTTTTGTGGGTTTTCATTTTCCCTAAATCTGACTTTGATATTTCGGCTTACATTTCCATGATTTAAATACTAAGTAACTAAAGGTCCAATTAATTTGCATGTGTTTCAAATAGATAGAGATGTTATGACCCAAGCGGAAAAGATGCTCGAAGGATAACGACAAGTATTGGGCAGACTTTATAAGCTGCACATAATGAACAAGCAGATTTGATGGCCCTCGTAGTCCTGTGATGAAAGATACAAGGAGATTAAGGATTGTGGCATCACAAGATGATGCCACGTGTCCCAGGTAGGTCGAACAAGCCTGATAGCAGGGTAGTTGACAGAGCAGATACTCAAGGATGATTTGGAATTGCTTTGTCAATTTTTAACGGACCCACTTGCTATGATGAAAGGTCAATATCAGTATTGACCGATGGTGATCATGCGATATGCCATGCTAGACAAATCAATGTTGGAAACAAAAAAAAAAATTCAAAAGGAAGTGATTCGGATTGTTTCATTGTTGTTCACATGGGAAAGCAAAGGCAAAAGAAAATAGGCATGTCGACATGGAATAAATAGAGACAAGTTGAGACAAGTAGTTGTCGACCGACTCTCAAAATACCAATTTGAGAGGTGTTTTGTTGGGTACAGTTATATTAGTAGGACAAAGCTGGCAGTACCTAAGGTGGCAACATCTGCAATTTTTCATTGCCACCATGAAAAGAAATCAGGATCCTCAGAGAGATGAAAGGGATAAGGATTATTTATGAGATGGAAGCAAGATGATCAAGGACCTATCAACAAAATCACGGGATGTGTATTGTCAAAGATTCTCACAGTGAGGCAGAAAATCAAGAAATCGGGAACAAAATATTTTGCGTATGGTGAACTTGTTTAGAAGGCAGTAAATTGGTAGTTTGAGTCTGACGATGTTCTTGATTCGATGAATATGATTTTTTGAATCCATTTTCTAGTAAGATGAGTAGAAAAGCATTGGAATGATGATTTTTCCCATACATGAACACCGCTAAGAGAGGTATTTTCATTATAAATATGATTGTGTGGTGTCTTCAATTCGTAGAAAGAACAAAGAATTCATTATCTTCTCAAAAGGTTTTGAACTAGATGAAAATGATCTTTGAGCAGTATCATGCCAGGAGTTACACTGAGCTTTGTGATATCGGATGGATTTCCTATGTGAATGAGTATGCTTATAGTCGATGGAGTTTTGGAAATGGGGAGGATAGTTGATGGAGGCTTGAAACCAGTTTCTTATCAAAACAAGCCCTGCAGGACTCATCCTCTGTCTCTCCTCTGTCAGTCATTGGCAGAGGGTTAAAGAAGGATCCATACAGAGGAAAACGAGCTGAACAAGGTTGGGATTGGGGTGATAGTTGATCATCTCAGCATGGGCATGGAAGCTGAAATGCCTTCCCTTCACTTTATATTCCTTTGTGAGCTCCTCTTTCCATTTTCTCTGATCCTAGGCATGGAGGTTGAAGCTATTCCTCTATTTTAGGGGTGACTTTACTTATTGTCAGGATCTAATTCCCCTTCCCAAAGGGGAATACTCTATAGAAAAAAGATGATGCATCTCACGATCCATTTGGAAGCATTTGCAATGATAATGACATGGCTCAAAGTTTTTGTTTCTACCAAAATACAGTTGGGAATTTTAGTTCTACTTCACCATGATCGCCAACATGGATAGTCTTTTGGGAGACTATACGCAATATTTTTGTATTAAAGTTACAAGCGATCTTATGAGCTTGTCGCAGGTGTCTCCTCTAGCCTAAATCTTGTTTTCTCCCTTGTTTCTATAAAAGGGAATTCAGGGCCATGAGACAAAGGTCGATAAATTTGGTCCAAAAGTTTAGATCCAAATCCTTGGTCATATATAGTAGGTCTAGGTAAAATGAGTAGGTTGTAATAGGAATTTGCAGAGCAAATAAAATGGGTTTTGTGTCTTAGTTTGTTGTAGGTTCTTGAAGGAGTTATATGTAATATAATTTGTATCAGAAAATAGCTTATGAAATGAATGAAAGTATTGTCTGAATTCATTTTCTCCAATGTATGACTCCGTTATGTTTTTGAAAGAGTAAGATCAAGGGTTTTTCTCATTCGTTGCATTGTTGTGATGCATGTTTCTTCTATCTTACACTCTGACCTAAGGGGTCGGTTAAAACTGCTTAGATGGGCTTCTGATAAGTATTTTGGGTTGGGATAGACAAATGAGATACATTGTAAGGCAGTGTTATCTTGAGATCTTTAGCTATTAGATTAAGGTTTCTATTGCATTTTCATCTTGTATTCTTCAATTTCAATTTCCCAATGGATTAGACATTGATCACTTCTTACAATCATTTTTCTATGACATTTATTTACTCATAGCTCATCGACAACTTGCTATAGCTTTGATAATATCAGAATATCTTTTCATTTTCTGTGTATGATGTTGTTTGTCAAAAAGTCATCTCACACTCAAAAGCAGGTTGAGGATCACTGAGAGCTAGCCACTCTATAGCATTCTCCCTCTTTATTGAGCCCCCTTTTAGGAGTGAGACCATCTGCTTTATTTTTAATGTCATCTGCAAGTGTGGTGTGGAGATTGCAGAAGCATTAAGGGAACACCCTCCCAGGTTTTGCAGAGCCCAAAGTGTAGAAGGATAATCAGAAAATCCTTGTTATATTGTTGGTCCAAGTCCCTGAATATCCTAAATGGTCTGGAGGTTGGCCTTTCCATGCATGATTCGAGGTCCCTACTTGGTTTACGTCCCTAGGGCAGTGCAAAAACCTTGCCAAGTGCATTTTGGGGAACCAACAAGGGGTCGAATAGATCTGATAGTAGCAGTTGCAGAGCAGATGGGGAGTGGAGAGGAGGATGTGGATATCAGTGGAGACACCACATCTACAAGAAGTTTCGATGGGAGTGATAGTGAGAGTGATAAGTCGGTATAAGGCTCATCAACCAACAATGGAGATGAGGGTGGGGATGGTGGACATGATATCGATATGCCCCATGTCATAGAGATATGAGGTGCAGAGGGAGGTGATGAGGGGAGAGATGATGAGGAGACATTGAGGGCTCGGGTTAGGAGTCTCGAGGACTTGGTCACTACTTTGCGGCAATAGCGAATGGAGGATAGAGATCAATATCGGCAGGCAATAGGAGATCTGACTAGAGAGAGGGATTAGATAGTCTCTAAGAGAGATCATCTACAGAGGGAGAGGGATGATGCAATCAAGCGGGCTCAGATCACCAAGGATGCATATGATCAGTTATTCGAGCCAGTGACAGAGGCATGAAGCCAAGCAGATAGATATTTTGTTGCTGCATAGGAGGCCAAATACTATAGGCAGTCTTATAAGAGAGTCATTCCTGAGGGCCAGAGAGAGCCTAGTTTTAGTGCTTTCATGGGGAGGAGATCGAGTTGGTATACCTCTCGACAAACTAGCAGTGGAGGAGTGATGGGTCCACCTAGGGCATCATCGGGATAGACTGGAGTCAGGTTACTAGCTAGGCGAGATACACCTACTGATAGAGGCAACATTGGTTGAGATGTTTTGTTATTGATGATGTATTTTGACACATTGATGAGATATATGATACTCATTTTTTGGCGATGAGTTATTCCTTATTTGATGATGTATTCTATGATCTAATGTGTTTGATTTTATTTTATGTTTACTTGATGATGCAACTAATGTGAATGTTATATGATTTATATGAAAATGTAATGTGATGTGCTTTTATTTTATGATGTATGAATCTATGTGTGATAATAATCTAAAATTGACTAGGTGAAATGCTTGTGATAATTCAACTTTTACACAAAATGTGAATGTGCAAAAAATGAGCTAATGCAACATTATATGCAGATGTGAAATGATTTATATGGAAATGCAATGTGATGTTTTGTTGTGTCAAAATTCATGTTGAAATTTGTGAATTTTGGAAGAAATGTTAGTTATTAGATGAAAAATAGACAAGAAGTTATGATATGAAATGATAAATCAATTGAATCAACCTTTATTTATTCCAAAAGTAGATTTGATAAGAAAAATTTGATTGATAAAACTATGATGAGAAAGTCTTCATTGCTTTATTAATTATAATGCAATATATTATCATCATTGAGCCTTATTATGTAACGATGGAGCTTATTACACTAGGATATGAGGAACCAAGATGTATAAATATCTCATTGCAAGAAACAAACACGTAGAAAACAAGGAATGAACCCTCCATTTCAAAAATTATGTTGGTAGTCAAGGTATGTGTGGCATTCACAGAGTGAATGTATTTATCATAGACACCCACAACACAATTGTGCCAAAACTTCATTGGTTCAAACTACAAACAACAAACAAAGAAAAGGATCATGCCCGTCATGACTCCTCTAGTCATTTTTTGGACATCCTTGAGTAGCTAAAAGCAATGATCTTCGCCAATTTGATAAAAAGATTCAACCAAAAATAGACAAAACTCAGCAGTTGGACTGACTGTGTCTTTGCTTTGATATGTTTGATGTGATTTTGATAATGTCTAGCTTCAGAAGTTTTTGACCTCGTATAAGACTGACCCATCTAGTTTCGAGTGTATAGACTCTGTATATGACAAGATGTTGATCACATTGATAGTTTGATAGTGATTCGATAAATTAGACAGTTGATCAGCTTGATTGCAGATATTTTGAAAAGATAGTTGTATCCTTTGTTTAACTTCATGCGAAGTGTTTGCTGGATATCTGCTAGGCTGTTTGATTCTTGCGAGACAATTTATTGCAAGTTTTCAATTGATTTTTCAATGTTTTTGTATTTTGATGTTTTTCCCAATGTTTTTTATTTTGGATATATTTGATGTTTTTGGATTTTTGAAATTTTTAATGTTTTTGGATTTTTGAAATTTTTAATGTTTTGGGATTTTTGGAATTTTTTATGTTTTTGGATTTTTGAAAATTTTGATGTTTTTTAGGTTTTGAAATTTTCAATGTTTTTTGGATTTTTTCAAGAATTTTTATGATTTTTTTTAAGGACTTTATATGATTTTTAGGATTTTTTCATGACTTTTTATGATTTTTAGGATTTTTTCAAGACTTTATATGATTTTTAGGATTTTTTCAGCTATGCTCCCAATATGCAGACCTATGATGACATGATGATGTACAAAATGTGGTGGAGACAATGAATTTTCAAATGCAAATGATGCTAATGCAGTATGCGAAATGAAGATGCAGTTCCTATTCAAACAAGGATGAATGTGTGTCTTTCATTTTGAAATGCACTGATTGAATTGAAGGTGTGAAATGTTTCAGAGATAGGAGTTCAATCTGTTCTCAGAAGATTTTAGACCATCCAATCTAACACACTGTGTAACGAAGATGTATGAATGGAGGCATGGAAAAATTCTCCATCAATTCTTGAAACTTTGATCTTCTTTTGCTAATGTGTGTATATTTGAATTCATTCTGACTCTTATAACCATCAAAGACCCTTGGAATCCTACATGGCTAGCTACGTGAGATATTCTAACTTCAAAAGCATCCTGGAGAGAGCCTCGCTACCAGCAAGCTTTTAGGGCTCCAACGAGGTTATGCACTGTAATCTCTCAAATATTGCTTAATTTACAGCAAGCATCCATAGCCCTGATGGAGTTACTTGCATGTTCCCATAGTCAATCTTTTATTGTCACACTTGTGTGCATTATATTTCAGTAATATATCATTTTTATTTTGCCTTGAAATGGATATTGGCATAGTATTTTTTTCTCTTCTTTTTTTTTCATTTTCTTGCCTTGACTTGTAAGCAATAAAACCTACTTGGGTATAACAATCATAGCGGTGCTGAAGTAGAATTTAGGATTTTTCACTAGCCACATGATCAACTAGGTATCTGTAATGATTTAGAGCTTATTGATTAACATGTGAGATATATCAATTGATAGATTTTGGGTAATCAAGGTTCAATAGAGAAGCCTCTACACAATCATAGATAAAGCTTAATGACAAGGCAACATTGAAGATGAATGACTAAAGGCCTCTAAGGAATTCATGATCAAATATCTAGGAAAAGAGACCACCTTCTTTCCTTTCGGTGTAGATAGACAATCATCCTTTTCTATTTGTGCAATGATGTGATGCATTTATAAAGGAAACTATATGAGATGCAATACTTTCAAAATGATATGCAAGTACAGGAAGTAAACTCTAATTAAAACCCAACCCTTTAGATGTAATATCTTTTTAGGTGCATGTTGTTAATGGGATCTGGGAGTGGATCTCCCTCCATCATTTGCAAATGATAAGCACCATTTCCAACTACTTTGATTATGACAAAAGGACCTAACCAGCTAGGCTTGAACTTTCCTGGTTTTTCACGTTCTGGAAGATTCTTTTGATTTTCTTTAAGAATAATATCTCCTAATTTGAAGCAACGTGGGTTTACTCTTTTGTTGTAGCTTCTTCTCATTCTATTTTGATATCCTTGTAAATGATTCAGAGCGCTTTGTCCATTTTCATCTAGGAATTCTAGTTCTTGCAAATATGCTACTTTGTAGTCTTCTTCTAATATAATGTGTTTTAGAGAGACTCGTAGTGATGGCAATTCTACCTCGATAAGCAAAATAGATTCTAAACCATAAACTAAAGAGTAAGGTGTGGTACCAGTGGTTGTGTGGACACCAGTTCGATAGGCCCAGAGAGATGGGTTCAACTGAAGATGCCAATCTCGTCCAGTGTCGTTGACAACTTTCTTTAAAAATTTTAAAATAGTTTTATTTGTTTCCTCAGCTTGACCGTTGCTTTGGGGATAGTAGGGCGTCGCAAAACATTGTTGGATGTGAAATTGGTTACAAATTTCACTCACTTCTTGATTTTTGAAGGGTTTATTGTTGTCTATTACAATGCACATGGGGACTCCATATCTGCAAATGATGTAATTTAAAATGAATTTAGCTATTTGCTTTCCTGTTGTGAAGGTCATCAGGATTTATTCAATCCATTTGGTAAAGTACTCTATGGTCGTGAGTATAAACTTATGTCTATTGGAGGAGGTAGGGTGTATTTTCCCCACAAGATCCAATCCCCACTGTGAAAATGGCCATAGTGATGTTATTGGCTGAAGATCTTGAGTAGGTGCATGGATCAGGTTTCCATGTATTTGGCACTGCTTGCATCTTTGGACATACTAGTAAGCATCCTTTTCCATTGTAGGCCAATAGTAACATGTTCACGATAATGTTTTTGCTAGAACATGTCCAAAAGAATGTGCCCCACATATGTCGTCATGGTCTTCTTTTAGGGTTATTTGTGCCTCCTCAACATTGAGGAATCTAAGCAAAGTGTTGTCTACACTCTTTTTGTACAAAGTTTCAGCAATGATTGAATGTCTTGTTGATTTTTGGATGAGTGCCTTTCTTTGATTTCATGAAAGATAAGAAGACATACATTGATCATGAAGGTATGCATATATATCTTTGTACCATGGGGACTCGGGTCCTACTATCATACATACATATTCAGTGGATGGTACTTCATAAGATGGCACAATGAGTTGTTCCACTATAAATTCAAAGTGAGTCCTATTGTTAGGCATATCCAAGAGAGAGCCTATTGTTGCCATTGCATCGACTGCCTTGTTTTGCACTCTTGGTATTTGTTCAAATGTTACATTGGTGAAGTGTTGTTTGTATTCGTCCATCAATTGTTTATAGGGTGTCATCTTATCATCTTTTGTATTGTAATCATCGTTGAATTGGTTGATAATAAGTTGTGAGTCTCCAAACACTTGTAGTTCCATTATTTTCCATTAAAGTATAGTACGGAGTCGTACCACCAGGGCTTCATATTCAGCAACGGTATTGGTTCAAGGGAGGCTAATCCTGAATGATTTGGGAATGGAATCTTCTTGAGGAGTTATAAATATAATTCCTTCTCCTGCTCCATGATTTGTGTGAGACCCATCAAAGTATAGTTTCTAGATTATTTGTGTTGACAATGCAAATACTGATTCATCTGGAAAATCTACCACCATCAGATGACTGTCTTTTAGGGGTGCCTCAGCAAGTTGATCTACTATGATCTTCCCCTTGATGGATTTTTGTAGACATATTCAATGTCAAATTCACTGAGTATCATGACCTACTTGGCAAGCCTTTTGGTTAATTTTTCTCTATTCATCAAGTACTTGAGTTGATCAAAGTGTGCAATGAGCTGGACTTTATGACTCAACATATAGTGTCTCAGTTTTTGTGATGCAAAAACTACTGCAAGACATGCTCTTTCTATTGGTGTGTAATTGAGTTCAAATCCAATGAGTGTTCTACTAATGTAGTATACAACTCTCTCTTTTTCTTGTTCATCGTGTTGTGCTAGAAGAGCACCTGAGGAGGAATTTTTTGCAGCTATATACATGAGTAATAGTTTCCTGTGTATGGGCGGAACCAAGACTGGTGTAGACAAAAGATATTCTTTTAGTGTCTGGAATGCCTCTTGGCATTGTTGTGTCCATTTGAATGTTACACTTTTCTTTAAAAGATGTTGAAATGGTTGACACTTTTCTGCCAATTGGGTGATGAAATGCCTTATAGATTGTAATATGCCCCGTAGACTTCTGAGTTGCTTGACTGTAGTGGGTGATGGCATGTCTAGAATGGCTTTTACCTTCTCTGGGTCTATTTTAATGCCGTGATTGGATACAATGAATCCCAAGAGTTTACCAGATGTTACTCCAAAAACACATTTTTTTGGATTGAGTCATACATTGTATTGCTCAAGTCTATCAAATATCTTAGCCAATATGTCTAGATGATCATCCCTTGTGTTGGATTTTGCTAGAAAATTATCTACATAGTCTTCCATGATTGTGTGTATCATGTCATGGAATAAGGTGGTCATTGCCCTTTGATAAGTAGCGCCTGCATTTTTAAGGTCGAACAACATCACATTCCAGCAATATGTTCCCCATAGACAAGTGAAGGTTGTCTTAGGTTGGTCCTCTAGTGCAATTTTGATTTGATTATAACCAGAAAAACTATCCATGAGTGATAGCATTTCATTTTCAGTTGTCAAGTCTACTATCATGTCTATGTTAGGGAGTGGAAAATCATCCTTTGGGCAAACCTTGTTGAGATCTCTGAAGTCGGTGCAGATCCTGATACCTCCAGTATGCTTGGTTATTGGGACTAGATTTGAAATCCACTCAGCATAGTCTATGGGTCTAATGAAACCCGCATCCAAAAAAAATTGTAGCTCAATTTTGACCAACAAATCTATGTGAGGGTGCACCTTCCTGAGTTTCTACTTATATGGTTTTGCTCCTATAAGTAATGGCAAATGATGCAAGACCAATTTAGGATCTAACCCTGGCATATCTGCATAAGGCCATGCAAAATTGATTGGTCTTTTTTTAAAGAATTGGATAAACTTATCTTTTTCTATTGGATTCAGGGACTTTGCTAAGTGTATATTACAAACATTTTCAGCATCACCGATGTTGATTTCTTTGGTTTCTTCTTCCAATAATGTTGATTGTTCTTTATCAATAGGAAGAGTGTCTATTCTGTTATGAGTAATGTGTTCTTCTTTATCATCATTGTATTGATTAGAAGAGGAGCTTGCTTCTTTGAAATATGTAGTTCTATCCAAATCTATTGCAAAGCCAGCCTTGTGATCATCATAAGGGAGTCTGTCCCTTGCACCCAAGAATTCAACTATGGTTTCATCATTTTGAAACTAGTCTAATTGTGGTTTTTCTTTTTGCCCCCAATCTATTAAGTGAGGATACATGAGACAAAGATTGTGTTCTTATGTTGGAGGAGAAGTTGTTGAGAGCATACAAATTCTATTACGATCATAGACATATTTGATGGATGGTGGATAGATTGGTATATATTCATATTCAATGCCATCATCTTTATCTAGTTGAATATCATAAGCTCTGAAAAACTGAATATGTACTACAACTTTGGGTAGATAGGAATTCATAGTCATGTGAATCAGTAGTTACACTTTCTAAATAGGTTTCTCTGGCGAATTCCTCTTCATCAATTTCCTCAATTGGAGATAGAGGAGTTTCATTTGTGTGGATGATATATGGGAGAGTAGTCTAATTCGTATCCTCCTCTTCCATGATAGAGACCTCATTAAGTGCTTGAATGAGAGATAGGGGCAATATGGAATTACCATCTCTTGTTGGTGCTATATATATATATATATATA
Organism: Cryptomeria japonica; assembly: GCF_030272615.1. Lineage (NCBI taxonomy): Eukaryota > Viridiplantae > Streptophyta > Pinopsida > Cupressales > Cupressaceae > Cryptomeria > Cryptomeria japonica. Next base: position 234,225,371 of record NC_081405.1, read on the forward strand.
TATATATATATATATATATATATATATATATATATATATATATATATATATATATATATATATTGGCTCTTCTTGATACTCATGATGATGTAGATATATCTTATGTTGGTGAAATTCATGTTTCCATCACTATATTTACATGGGAAGTTGGTTGAAAAATTATTTGCAATGTTTTGCTAGATGATTCGGGATTCTGATTTGGTCTTGTTGTTGTCAAACTTTGAGTTGTTGGGGAATCAGGTCAAGATATTTTTCTCCTCCTTGTTAATCTAGTGTATCCCAAACCCCAATTCTTAGGATTTTGTGTAGGCAATATGGGCTTAATGATGCCTTGTGCATGTGCCCCCAAGCCTGTGGTTCCATCATAACCATGGCATTTTAATATTTTAAAACCATGACCATATTGTTCTAAGGGGAGTTGGACATTTGGAGTAACACTTTCTTCTTTGTACAACCATCCATTGACATCTTGGTCTAAAGATTCTTCATTGAGTCCTCCCCACTAGATGAAGGAGCAATCATCAGAAAACTAGATGATTTCTTTTCCTTTGTCTTTGCCTGTTGATTACGATAATGTTCTCCCAAAGGATCAGGGAGATAGTTGCCCTACTGGTAATGTCCCAGAATATGAGTACTCGCCACACCCTTCATCCTTGATTTGAAGAAGAGGTGTTGTGGGTGTGCAAGGTGTTGATGTTGGTGTTTCTAAAACCTTTAGGGATTCCATTTATAAGTGGAGTGGAGCTACCTGATTGTTTGGTACTTGATTTTTCGTGCTCGCCCTTAAATAATTAGTGTTGAAAAGGGTTTGGGTCATCATGAATCATGATCTCAATGCCATTGTATGGTAAATTAACACATTGGTGAAAAGTCAATGGTACTACCTGCATGGTATTTATCCATGGGTGGCTTAATAGAATGTTGTATCCCAATTCTCTTTTTAGGACTTGAAAGGTGATATATGTTGTAACTGGTCCCACTTGTACTAGCAAAGTCACTACACCCTTAGAAGGGCGTTCCTCATCATCATAAGCTTTAATATTGATTCTCTTGGTAGGATCAATATAATGTTCAAAATATCCTAAAGCTTTAATCAAATGCAATATGCATATGTTAAGGCCAACTCCACTATCTATAAGTACTCTTCGAAGCTTCTTTCATTGAATCAAAGCTTCCAAGTGTAAGGGATCTGTTATGCCCTGCATACCTAACCCCATCAGTTTCTTTGTCTTGAAAATATGGGTCCCCTCTCTTTCGCTTTTTTTAGTTTTGTTTTCCTTAGTTTTTGCCTTAATACCCTAGAACCTCGAAGTCCCGAGGTGTTCATTGTTTTGTTTCAAGTTCTACCCTAGAACCCCGAAGTCTTGAGGTAGCCTCTTTGTTTCCTGTCTTTGGTCTAGACCCTGGAACCTCGGAATCTTGAGGTCTTTCCTTGTTCCTTTTTGTTGAAGCCTTGGAATAATCCCATAATTCTGAATTCTTCAATTTTTGTCATTTGTTTATTTGTGAACTTCAAAATTTTGGAACCCCAGAATCTAGAAGTTGTTTTGTGTTTCCACCCCGGAACCCTAGAGTCCTGAGGTGCCCTGCTTTTTGTTGAGACATACCCCAGAAACCTGAAACCACAGAGTTCCGAGGTGTGTTCATGGTTTGTTGTCGGTCATCTCGGAAGTCCGGAACCCCAGACTCCCGAGGTAGTGTTCAAGGCGATCGTACAGACGACTTATCGAGGGGTATAAATAGGGAGAATGAACTTTTCTAAGCTCATTTGTGCATTCAAGCTTTCTAATTTTCCAACTCTGACCTCTCGAGTTCATGCCTCCGTGTTGTCGAGATTTCATGCATTTTCTCCCATCAGGTTGGTGGATTTCTTCCATCTCATGTTTTCTTGTTTAGATTTTCTAGTTTTCTAGTGTAGTTTTTCTTTGGATTTTCCTTTTTTTTCTTTTCTTCTTTTTTTGTTTCTCGTTTTGTGTGTTGGAGTTTTCGCGTGCCCTAGGTTCAGGATTCTAGGTTCTCGGAATCCCGAAGTCTTGTGTTTTGCCTGTCACAACCTTGGAACCTCAAAGTTCTGAAGTTGTTCCCCTTTGGCCATCCCTTTAAGCCCAAAACCCTGTCAAGCTCTGCTATTTTATTTCTCCCCGGAATCCCGAAGTTCCGGACCATCCTTTTGGGCTTTCAAATAACTTACCCCGAAACTCAGAAGTTTTGACCCATATTGTTTTTTCTTACCCTGGAACCCCAGAGTTCCAGGCTTGGTCATTTTAGCTTGTCCTTACCTCGGAACTCCATCCCGGACTTTTGGACCATCCTTTTGGGATTTCAAATAACTTATCCCGGAACCCCAAAGTTTCGGCCCATGTTGTTTTATCTTACCCGTGTTAGCACATATTTTTACAAAATATTTTTGTGCTATGTATGGATGCTTTTGTATATAGTTTCATCATAAGAGCACTTATTGCTGGATTGTATGTGCAGGTGATGTGTTGCAGTGTCTTCATAAAAAGGTATCACTTGGGCATATTCAAGGGAAGTGTTGAGTATGATGGCATTCTGGTAATCCTCATCTTCACAATTAGTCTCATTACAAGAGCACTTTTTGGAAAATCAGCATAGAGTAGGGTTGTGAGCATGTTCAGAGAGGGAAATGGTGTGGGAGAAACCCTTCAGTATGATTATTAAAAGTTGCATCCATAAAGAGGGTCTTGTTTTGCAAAAATTGCAAAATTTTGCTTATTGGAATAAGTCATCCTGATGCGATCGCCTAAGGAGGAAGGAGTATGTTAATCGGAGTAACTCATGCCAATGGTGTTTCCTAAAGAGTGAGCAGCGGGAAAAGGTGCGACTAAGTGGAAATCCATTGGGGCAAGTTACGGTGATAAAGTCTGAGCCATCAGAGTAACATGCACTATCGACAACGAGGAAAAAATGTCATCCCAATGCCCGATGAGGTTATCGATGGAGCTCTTGCCGACAACCAATGGAGTGATGTCTTCATAGCAGTGACATCAAGTTATTGGGAGGTCCCAATTTATGTTACCCCGATACCCGATGCACTAAATGGAGAAGGTGACTCTATCAGAGAGACTCTCTCCAATAAAGTGATACCAAGCAAAAAAGGAAGTAAGACTCATTGGGATAACATACATTGTCAGGGAGATATGTTTTGGGTTATCCCGATGCCCGATGAGGAAGATGAACTCAGCACAAGCAAAGTTGACTACATCGGGAAAGCCTACACCGATAGACCAAAGCAGCCCAATAAGGATAGTAAGGTGCAAAAGACTCATCGAGATAGCTTACGCTACCAGAGAAACATCTCTAGAGTTATGTCGATGCTCGATGGGCAAAATGCCACAGAGGGCGGATCTATCGGGGAGACTATAACTATCAGAAGTAAGGGAAATACGCTACTCTGACACCTGATGAAGTGATCGGTGAATGTTACGCCGATCAAAGAGAAATTTAGATTTCATGGGCCCATCAGATGAAGTGTAAAGTAATTTCATTCTGAAGGCTGATGGAGCGACTGGAGAAATAAATAGAAGGAGGTTTCATCGGAGAGACATACCCCAATGTAACATAAAGAAACGTTGACTAATAAAAAGGAAAGGTGGATCCATCAAGATAAGTCAAGCCGCGAGGAAAAAAGTGAAACAGCCAAAGCGAGATCAAATGCATTGACTAGAATGACCTATACCGATCAAAAAGTCAAAAAGGTAATTGAAGGAACGCATGGCGCCAAATAATTGAATTATCGGGTGGGGTTACGTCGATTAGCCATTAGAATGTCTGATACGACAACCATTATTTAATGCTCATGATCAGGAGGATTTGATCCACACGAAGCAAAATTGATGAGTTTTTTTATCGTTACAGACCCTAGCCGTTGCATATCCAGCATAAAGAAAGAGTTCTTGTGCCATGAATTTTTCACAGTCTCTTTAGCCATTAACATTGAAGTTGCAGACAAGAAGCACGGGTACTTAAGAATTCAAGTGCTTAATCATGGAGGCTTCTGGTTCACAAGGAAAGAGAAAGGTCATAGAGATTTGAGATACACAGTCAACTAAATAAAAAAAAGGCGAAGTCTATGGAGGGTATGCAGAAGAGAAAGTTGAACCAAGATATGATTGACCAGATGGAGTCATCTGGTGCTAAGTCGAGGAGGCCTAAAACAAATTTTCTGCCCAAGGATCAATTGGAAGATAAGTACAAATGGGTTGGGGATATATGGACAACCATAAGGGGCCACAAATTGTTTTTATATCACTATCTCAGGGGGAACAAGGAGATGCCATTGTCAAACCCTTGGACGACAAATTTGGGCAGATTGGTGGTACCAAATGTTTTTCTAAATCTCAGATTATTGGAATTGCTCACAAGGAAATACAACAAAGAAAAAAGATACATCCAATTGCCCAATGGGGATCCATTCATCCAGATATATGTCGGGTCTATTCAAGAGGTTTTTGGCATGACATATGAGCCTTACATGCCCATATCTTTTATAGACTTAGAAGGAGAATATACCCAAATGGACATCGCCCACATAGTGTGGAAGATGGCAATTCACAAAAAGGAGAAGGGACGACTCACGAAGCAGGATGGTCCCCCTTTTGAGATTACCCTGTTCAAGCAATACTTGTAGAACACATATTGGGCATGTGGCCAGGTCTGTGGAGAAGAAGTTCCTGATGTTACAAGAATAGACCCATTGGTGTTGGCTGCGGACATTCAAATGCATGAGCTGAGGCCATTTGATTATGCAACCTACTTGGCAGAGAAGTTGCATGAAGGGTTTTTGAGTTTGCAAACATAGCCTAACCCTACTTTCAAGTTTTACTCATTGCTAATGCATATAGTTTTGTTTTATGGCCAGATGTAAGGTTTGTGGCCAGAAGAATTAAAAGTGACTTCCGAGAACAAAGAGGGACAGGACCAACCAATCCAATTATGGTTATCCCTGTGGGACTCAAGGTTCGACAAATCACACTATATGTTGTTTGAAGAATACTTCGTCAAGCCCTTGTACAAATTGTTTGGGATAGAATGTGACGGGTCTATTTCATAGGAGATTAAGATATTCTTGAGACCCCATGCTTTTGGAGACACTAGGGTCAACCACAACTGGGGTGACTGGTTTGTCTGTCAGAATTTCACTTTTTTCAGGGTTTATGGTTTTGAAGGTGTTCCATTTATGCTGCCTACATTAGTGTCTGACAGAATTACATATTTAGAGATTGTTAGACAACTTAGTATGTCAAATGCAAAGCATTTGGGTGGTGCACATAAACAAACATTCATGTCTGACACTTTATATTTCAGAGATTTCACCATTGTGTCTACCAAGGCATATGAAATGATTGAAAAGAAGTTGGTAGAGGAGTACAATCTATATGGACACCAGGCTCAGAAGAATTATGATCCAAAAGGATGTATTCACTATTGCAGGAAGAGCCAGAACTTGGGAGAATATTTGCACATACCCATAGAGGCTGAGGATTTATTTAGGAACAAGGAGCAGAATGAGGCTGATGCAGTCTTAGAAGAGTTGAACCAAAAGTTAGAAGAACAAAAATAGAAGCTCCAGGAACTAAGAGAAGAGGGAGACTCTGAGAGAAAGTCTGATGAAAACATAGTTGTATCAACGCTCTGAGCACCTGAACTAGAAGAAGTGGCAGAGAGTCAGGAGCAAGATATGGTGAGACTCGACGCCAACATAGATGTGAGGATGGAAGAGAATGCAAATTTTCTTGCAGATAAAGTTTTTGTACAGTCCAAAGAGTTTAAGTCCTTCTTGTGCGACTACAAAGGGAAAAGATTGAGGGAGAGCATCCCAAATGTCACCCCTGAGAATGAAGCAAAAATGCTAAAAAGATTGAAGGAAGACATAAATGCAGAGGTGGCTATAGTGACACCACAGAGAGGGAGGCAACTTCTTAGTAAGGCAAGCATCATTTTGTTCCCGAGATGGGATTTAAGTGCCTCTTTCATTTTTGACAGTTTGCTGTAGTCAGATAGAAAAGATGTAGAATTAGACATATAGGGAGTTGATGACATTTTTATTGGACCAAGATATGATCCAAATGAAGAGGAAATGTTGCTTTGGGCCCTATACCCCCCAAATAAAAGATCCAAGATTATATATGTAGATAACACATTTGGGCATATGATGAGGCTGAAAGTGGGAGAGGTTAATACAATTGTCACTGCAGATTTGGGGATTGACATTGCAAAACTGAATAAAGCCCAAATGCAGTGGGTGTTAAAGGAGGGTCAAAAATACAAAAATCTATATGAAGACCTATTAAGAAGTCATGGTCATGAAGTACCACAAATAACTGATACTGTTGTGCAATGGAAAAGGAAATATGAGGACCAACTGAAAGAAAATATAAAGCTAAGAAGGCAAATCAGGACTGCCAGGGTGGATGCTGCTTGTGTTTTGTTGACCAATAGGTTTGAGAATTTGTTGGAAGTTCTCAAAGAATTCTAGACCAATTGTTAGAAGACTCAGGATAATATGGCTTCTCATGAAATAACTTTGAAGAGATTGAAGGTATTATTGAAAGAGAAGAGTGTCAATGAGAAGATTGTTGAGAAGGTCCAGAGAAGGTTGAACAAGCATAAGGCATTTGGTGTGGACATCAAGCGGGAATTTACTAATTGTAAGGATATTGTCAGATATGGTGTACCAGATATTGTGGATGAGGCAAAGTAGTTAAAGGACAAAGGATTTGGATTGCAGAATACCAGAATGTACTCAACACATCCCTTAATGTTGCCTGGGCAAATATTTTGGATATGAAGGAGATAGGTGAGCAGATGGAGAGAATGGTTACCATGGAGATTGTTGTCTAGGATAGTGTATTCAACACCAGCACTCACTAGGACAACAAATACTTGGAGCACATACAAAAATGTGATATAATATTGGACGGCCAGAACTTATTTTGATATTTTGTATCTAGTAGTTAGGCAATTAGGTGTTAGGTTTTAGTCAAGTTTAATTTAACAAGATGAAAGGGTATGTCCTTTCACTTGAGTCCTTTGGCTCACATATATGTAGTGAGTCATTTTTGTATCAAAAAGAGATAGACAATATTCTACCACTGGCTGGGCTACAATTATTATGTTTTAAAAAGTCTAATGGGAATGAGGACTTTATTTTGTGCAAACAGAATATATTGGAGTGTTTGTAAGTGTAGTTTTTGTGTACATTCTCTAGGAGTTGAGAAAATACAACACCACAAGAGCCTGAAGATCTGCTGCAAGCCGAATAACCTATTACAAGGAGAAGCAATGAAGCAAAATCTGAAGAACATACAAAACACAAAGAATATGCTCAAAAAGAGAGAGCTCAATATTCACAAAAATATGTAATGTGATTCTTACAATGAAAAGAAAGAACTCAACCTTTAATAGGTCAAGAAACCCTAAAAAGGGAAAACCTAGGTTTGCACATAATAATTAACTAAAATAATTAATTATATGTACCTAAAGTTAGCTTAAGTGTAAAAGAGATAAAGGGAACTTAAATAATTAAACAAAGAATGTTTAATTAATCAAGTAAATACCCAAATACTCTAACACCCCCCCTTAAGCTAGACTTAGGGAGAAGCTAAAACCTAGAATAGCTACTGAAAGCAATAAAGATGGGTCCCGACAACAAGGCCTGATCAGGTACCCAAATACAATGAAATCTCTATGAACTGGAGAAATAGAGAAAACCACATGGGAACAAAACTCTACTCCAAAAAGAGATGGAAAAAATATCACTGAAGCATGAAGACCCTGCAAACTCTGTCGAAGAATAACTGCTGATCTGAAGAACATCCACTGAATTAGAACATGACCAGGTAGAGAAGACTGTAATTTGCATGAGTGCCCTCAAATGACACTACTCGAATCAGGAGGCAAACAAGGCAAAAACAACTGAAATCGAAGATGCAGATGGCATGAGAAACCAAAGCCTGAAGAGTTGATCAATCGAACCACGGAAGCATTAGAACCAACAAGATAAACCTCCCCATAATGCGGAAGTGGGAGAGGGACAAGAACACTGAAAAGGACAGCCAAAAACAACTGCATGATGAAGAACCAAGAACATCAAAGGTGCTGAGACACATCATCATGAGGTGAATGTCGTGGAAGGAACACTCACTTGACAAAGGAAGATGGCAAACAAAGGTAAACATCAACCCCCTCATGGCACTTGATCAATAGTGCATGTACAACAAGACACAAGATATGCAAGATTCCAAGTAAACAATGCAGGATAGCACTTTATCTCAGTGCGTTTGCATAATTACAAGCTACAATGATAAGAAGACTAGAAATAGAAACGAGAATCAAAACAGAGACACCCTACTCAGAAAAGAGATCCCAGGACCTGAAACAACCACGATATCCACCAAAGTGTTGAAAAGCAAAAAATTGAATAAAATATGCATGGAGCAAAATTTGGAAAAAAAAACTCATATTTCTAGAAAGTACACAGAACACGCTTTCCGAAAATATAAATTTTTCAAAAAACGGAGGTCGGATGCTCATTCTACGTCTCCCAGAGTGCAAAAAAGAGACCTCACTTTGACTGTAAAAAAACATAGTCAAATAGAAAAATTGGAAAAAATTACCAACACCATGAGGTCGGCCTCGGAACCAGCTTTCTGATGCCTATTCGTTTTCAAAAAAATGACTCTGTATGCCCAAGATAGAGCCAAAAAACCAAACCCCCCCTAAAAAAGCCAAAAAAGGGGGTCTGGTTGCTTGTTGGTGGTCCGATGGCCAGTGGGTGGTGCACCAGTGGCGGCCGGGCGGAGCTCCGGTGGCTGGGCGGCGGCCCGGTGGCGGAGCGGTGGCCGGCCGAAAAAAAAGCCAGGGAGCCGGAGCGGCGGCCAAGAACTGAGCGGCGAGCTAGGGCCGCAGGCAGGCGGGAGGCGACCGGCGGGAGGCGACCGGCGGGAGGCGACCGGCGGGAGCGGACAGCGGCTGGCGGGGAGAAGCGACCGGCGGAAACGGAAGCCAGGGACCTGCAGCGGTCGGCGAGGAGAAGCGGCGGCGGGGACCAGAGACCGGGCCGGCGATGGCCGGAGAAACAGCAGCAGCGGCCGGAGAAGCGGCGGCGGGGACTGGAGACCGGGCCGGCAGCGGCCGGAGAAATAGCAGCGGCGGCTGGAGGGGGCCGCAAGGGCCGGACTGACAGGTCTGGCAGGCCTGTCAGTCTGGTACCCTGCGGTACCCACAAAAAATGTGCCAAAAAAAAAAAAAATTCTTAAAAAGAAACAAACCCCTCTTTTTCTTTTTCGCCTTTTTTTTTTTTTAAAGAAAATTTCGGCCTGCATGCCGTAAAAAGGCAAATTTTTTATTTTTTTGAAAAAAAAATTTCTCGATCTGCGTGTCAGGGCCGTACGGCCCAGATCTGAGAAAAAAATTGCTCCTAGAGGCTCAGGAACCAAAATAGGTTGAATTTTATATGACCATAGGGGTTTTCGGGCCTTCTAAGCACGATGGTGAGGTCCGTTTAGGCCCAAAGTGCTCAGCAAAAAAAAAAAGCTCAAACCCTAAGTTTGCACAAAAAAAATTCCTGAAACCCCAGATCTGGTTCCAAAGCCAAAAATCTCAAAACAAGAACAGGTAGCTGCAGGTCTGACGCTCTGATACCATATAGGAGTTGAGAAAATACAACACCACATGAGCCTGAAGATCTTCTGCAAGCCGAATAACCTGTTACAAGGAGAAGCAATGAAGCAAAATCTGAAGAACATACAAAACACAGAGAATATGCTCAAAAAGAGAGAGCTCAATATTCACAAAAATATGTAATGTGATTCTTACAATGAAAAAAAAGAACTCAACCTTTAATAGGTCAAGAAACCCTAAAAAGGGAAAACCTAGGTTTGCACATAATAATTAATTAAAATAATTAATTATATGTACCTAAAGTTAGCTTAAGTGTAAAAGAGATAAAGGGAACTTAAATAATTAAACAAAGAATGTTTAATTAATCAAGTAAATACCCGAATACTCTAACACATTCTTATTCCAAAAGTTAATATACAAGATTTCATGCTTTTATCTTTGGACTGTTATGTGTAATTTTGTGTTTGATGGAATCATATGTCCTCTTGATAAATCTTTTAGATTTTCTGTGATGTGCCATCACATGATGTTGTATTGAATATAAGATTGGGTTTTTATTGTTCATGAAACACATAATGAAACTTTCACAGTGATGGTCTTATAATTGTCTCTTGAGTTGATAGCGATTCTTGTCCACAAAGTTATTCTTTAATGGTTAGATAAGGCACTGTTCTATTATTAATCTTTGTTGAATAAGTTTATATGCATTAGGTCCTTATCAAAGAAACAAATCTTCTAATTTCTATTAGTACTACTCTTTTTCATAATGGATTAAATTCCTATCAGTAATATTTTACATAACACAACTATATTCACACTTATTTCATCAATTCTAAGGGTATTCAATAAAAAGCACTTTTGTTAGCATAGTTGTAGGAAAACCTTTTGTCATCCCTGCAATTGTTAATTCCCATAGTTTAAATTCACTTAAAATAAACCTCTTTGTGCTTGAGAGTGTAAGGTATACCCACCTAGGTTTAGTGGAGCTTAAAGTGCAAAGGGATTTGGTCTTCGACCATCCCTATTCATTGGCCAAGGCTGATTGGATAAACTAAGGATTAGGCAAGTCTTTGGTTTTCCAATCTGTGGTTTTGGGAACCAACACCCCAGAACCCCGGAGTTCCAGGCTTGGTCATTTTAGCTTGTCCTGACCTCGGAACCCTGAAACCCTAGAGTTCCGAAGTTAATTATTTTTGAAGGAGTTTCTCATCTCAGAACCCTCGAGTCTCGAAGTGGGTGATAAAATTGATATTTTGACTATGTGATAGGCTAATTTTTTAGTTCTTTCTTGCAGATTAGAGCAATAAAATGGACCCAACCTCTAGCAAGAAAGCTAAGGAATTGGATAAGCTACCTGCAACCATGAAATACCACTACCAAGGTCAAACTTATGCTTCCAAATTGGAAGATCGGATCAAATGGGTGACTAATACCAAAGGGGTACATATTGAACTAGATGATATCAGAATACAACTGGACAAGCCAAGGTTGGATGCTCCTTATAGGAGGATCAAGAGCTCGAAGCTAGTGGAGGCAACCATTTTCCACAATCTGTCCAAGCCCCAGAATTTATTATGACTATTGCACAGTTTTATAATGCAGACACCAGGAAGTGCACAGATGATAAAGGTAGGACAATAATAGATTTTTCAGCAGATATGCTAGGTTTTATATTTGGTATTCCTTCAAGGGATGAAGTATTGTTGACTACTGAGGAGGAAGTTGCAGAGGTATGGGATAAGGATACCGCTTCTTGAAAAAGACACATGAATGAATGTTGGCTTGAAGAGGAGAGAAAGACAAACCTAAAGGCTAGTGACATTCTAAGTGTTGATTTCAAAGAGCCGCAATTGGACCTAATAATCATGTTGAGCAAGGTCTTTGGTAAGCCAGATTGTCGACATTTTCACCCTTGGATGTTTCAATATATGACTACTATTTTGATTGGGAAATAATATTTTGATTAGGCCCAAATATTATCGGATAACATACATAATCAATTGGTTAATGTGAATAAAATGAAGAAGTTCTTCTTTACTTCTTATGTTATCTGGGTAGTTGCTCGGGCGGGCAAGTTTCCAAGACTACAAATAGAGGGCCAACTCAGTGATGAAGAGTGGCAGAAGAAGGTATGGGAGTATTATACTCAACTCCCTCCGAGTAATGCAAAGATACATTTTAAAAGGATAAATAATGCCTTCCTCTACCCCGTTATTATAAAGCTCATAGGTGATGAGGGTTATAGAATAAGCCCAAAGTCAATGGAAATAATAAGGGAATGGGGATGTTGGTTCATCCAGAATCAACATTCCACATATATCAGAGTGAGTGGCTTTAAAGGAAACCTCATGTTGTTGCCCAGGTATTGTAATGATTGGGTGATACTCTTAGAGTATGTAAGGCAGATGGTTGGGTTACAGTCACTACTGTCTTCAAAGCACAAAATGGGTGTTGATTTCTCTGTAACAATTGGTTATTTCTCTTGTTCAAAAATTCAAGTAGCTAAATTGGTCGAGCAAGAATTACAGGACTTAAATTTAAAAGAGTTTAATTATGCTCAGGAACATTATGATCCATATAGAAAACTGAAGCAAATGATGTCAAAAACTTATGATGGGCATAAACCAAGGTTAGAAGACTTTTGGACCAACCTCCAAGACAGTTTTGAAGTTAGAGAGAAAAATTATTCTCAGTTCTCAGTTGCACAAATAAGAAATTTTGAAGTAGAGACGAATCTCCCTAAAGAATTGAAGGGTGATGGTGAGTTATTAGATCAAACATATAAAGAACAAGGAATTGATAAGAAGCCCCTTTCACCAATAAGATGGTCAGGATAGGAAGATGTAAATATATATGTAGTAACTCAAAGTGTCATAAAAAGAACTAAACAATGGTTGAATTTGAGGATTAGGCCAAGCGCTTCGAAAGGAAAACAGAAGGAATCAACCACTAATAATCCTCAGTCGAGGGTACACATGGAATATGCTCAAAGAACAAGGTCTTTTTCTAGGAAGAATACATCCACAGAAACAAATGAAGCTGTTGGACCTGAGCCAACCATAGAGGAGCTTATGGAACAAGTCAAGAAATAGATGCAAAAGGCTAAGTTGTTGAAGAAAGCAGCAGATTTTGGAGTAAGGGAGGGGTTAGGATTCGTGCCACTTATGGAAATACCTCTCGTTAGGGTTTCTATTGGGAAAACACCAGGAGAAGGCACCATGGAGAAAGATGAGCAAGGAAATCTTGAAGAAGGAACATCCACATCCACTCAACCTCCTCTTGATACAATAACAACGTCCACTCAACCCCCACCTACTGTAACAACACAAGCTCCTATTTCCACATCATCGACTACTACAATCCTTGTAACAATGTCGGTGTCTACACCAACTGATATTTTTGCTACAACATCAATAACATCGCCTCCATTAATACAAGTAATAACTCCTACCACTGAAAAGGTGACTATTCATAATATTGAATTTGATTTTGATCAAGAAAACAAGCAACCAATTATACAATTGGCACGAAAGGAAGTTGAGAAAAAGAAAAGAAGAAAATCGGTTCAACTTTAGAAAAAAGAATAGGTAGATCCCATTTATGTATATGAGCATAAACAACCAGAGAAGCATTTGGTTGAAGGAGAGAGAGAGATAGAGAGAGAGAACAAGATGAGCTTGTGGATGAACATGATGAAAGATTGGTTTTAAATCTTAAGTACCAGGAAAAATTTTTAAAAGAAATAGCTGCTAAAGGAGAATTGAAAGAAACAAATAAAGTTGATAAAGAGTTTGAAGAAGAAGTAAGTGATAGGTTAGGATAGTTACACAAACAACAATAGTTGAATATTAATATTGCTCTCCAAACTAGCCAAGTTCAACTGGGTACTTCAACCCAAGATATTCAAATTCTTGACCAAGAAGAGGAAGAGAAAGATGAAGGAGAAGAGCACTTACAAAAGGTATGCAAGGTGACTGCAGAGATCATACCAGATGAAAGTGATTAGGATGAAGACACATCACAGTGGTTAAGCTTCACTTTTGAGAAGAAGAAGAAGAAAGTAGTTTTGCCAAAAATCACCTTGCAACAAGCAATCATTGAAGAACCAAGGAAAACAAAGAAGGCGAAGACCATACATTATTTGTCTAGAACCGGTTCTGGTGAGGTGATTGTTGATATCGCAACTCATGTACAAGTTGAAGGCCATAGCTCCCCAAAATACCAAGTTTCACAAGTAAAATTGGGTAAACAGACCAAGTGAGGAGAGTTGGATACTTTGGAACTTGCTACCAGTGTTGTAAGGAGAATAATGGTGAAAGAACATATTTATCACTCAAAGGTTAAGGCACAATTAGAACAATACAAGTAGTTGTAGTGTGATAAAATTGTGCCTCCTGCAATTTTAACCACATTTGAGGTTCTCACCTTGGCGACGACATCCTCCTTCCTAGCCAAGACCCCTTTCTGCACCTTCACCCTTGGGTTCTTCCTTGCTCAGGACCTGTTCCTGCCTCTAGACCCTGTCTAGAACCCAAAATAGGGTAAGACATGGGCGTGGTGCCCCTATCCCCATCTCTTAGGGTGGTCCTATAATGGGTTTTCCCGGTCCCCTATGCACAATCCAACTTTGGGGTTTGCATTTCCTCTTTGTCAACCTTCAATGTTTGAAAATTAATCCTTGAGACATGTATAAAAGGAGATTAAATTCCCTCATTTTGGAGGAGGCAAAGTGGATCATAAGCAAGCATAGGCAAAAATATACATCATCAAGCATTCAAGTCTTCTTCATTCATCCATTGAAGCAATACTACAATATTCATTTGCAAGTATGTGTGTATGTTACGATTTTGTCATGTCATGCCATTTCATGCAACACTTGTGATTACATTCAAGAAGCAAAGCAATCAGTATCAGCAAATTGCAGATCTACAAGGTATACATTTTCATTGTTTACATTCGAGGATTTGCAATTACTTTCTTTCAAGGTTGATTCCTCACCTGGGATTTGACTGTGGAAAACCCCTATCCACAACCCTTCTTCCTCTCTTTTATGTGTGTAGGTTGCAGGTACGCAGCTGTAATTGCAGGTTTGGGCTTCATTTACAGAGACGGGAGAACCCTTTTTGTTTCGCGGATTTTGTGGAGGACCATGTACATTGTTGCCACGGTCCCGATGACTTTTCTCCAAATTTATAGGGCATATCCGTATCAGTCTAATTATCTCAGATCCGAAGTTACAATGTGATCCCAAACCGATTGCTCCTCATTTCACTCAATTTATCTCTTTGTTCCACATAGTCAACAAGTCAACTTTCCTATTTACAAAAGAGGACAAATCACACTTCAACCCTTGCAATCCACTTTGAATTCACATCCTTGTCTCTCTTGGATCTGGATCTAGTGGATTCAAACCCCCCTTTTGAATGTAAATTTCCTCCAAGCGAAAATCATCCTAGTGACTTCCTTTCTCTCTCCTAGGTGGGGAGTCACTAGGGTTCAATTTTCCACTTTACAATAGTTACTGATAGAAATAGGCAAGCCACTGGACGTGTGTGTAGATGATAGTTTACCTTCAAATTGGTCGCTTCCAAAAGGTGATGTGAAGACACTCATTGAAGTGAGAAAGGTGGCCACAATTGCAAAAACATGGGCACAAAATAATGCTTCTAAAACTAGATTGTTTTGGCAGAATACTATGGAGGTATATATGAAAGCCACGCAGATAGGAGTAGCTTTGGATTCAAGTTCTCAATAGTGGGAGTGAAAGCTCGACATTTTTTCTAAGCAATGTGAGATTTTGAATCTTGAGGAAGAAATCATAATGGAGGAAGATCTCTTGGGAGGAGATAGTATTGAAAATTTGCAATCTTATATATATATATATATTAGAATTGAAGATTGAAATGTTGCAGCAGTATGGAAAGGATATAACAGATTCTCATCTTCCTCTCCTTGGGTCGGTAAAGAAATATGAAAAGTTTGTAGAGAAGTTGGTAGGCATTTTTGAGCTTGGTATTCTCAGTGTTGGACATTTGGAGGAGGATAAAGTACTTCATCGGTGGGACTCCTATGCGGCACATTATTTTACAACTTCTGTTGAGTTTAATGTTGAGTTAATGGATAGATATACATACTTGATAACTCAGTGTCAATAGGCTTCAGAGATAATAGAGAAAATAGAGAATAGAAGTAAGAATGCAGAGGATATTTTGAAGAAGTTCAAGTCCAGAATCAAACATGTTGTTGATCCTCCTGCTGAGGTAGTTGCATGCTTCATTGGTAACTACAAGAGTTATAAAAAGAAGTAGAAGATGAACATACAGTTGCTAATGTTAGCATGGTATTTTTGAAGAATTTTGCATGTCATTGTGACTAGGACTTCAATTGTTGCTCTAGCATGTACCTTAAATTATTGAGCATGTTTTGCATGATTACGAAGTGTTGGCTCATGCAACACCATTTTCATAATGCTTACCCAGTCACAGTTTCATAGTAGTTAACCGGAGTTCAAGGCAGAGACTTGTATGTCAATTGTGGCTCCTTGCTTTTTTAGTGATAGGTTTATTTCCTATAAATTAGGACAAGAATCTCTATAAACTAGAGATTTTGATTTTGTAAGGGTCTACAAATTGATGATTTAAGGCCCAATTAGATATTCTTTTAGAGATTTTTATGCAGATTTTATGAGTTTGATTAGATGTTATAAAATATTCTTTGGAGTTAATACAAGAAGCAACTTATAGATTGCCTGATTTATGTGTATGTGCTATGAATTTGTTCTGCAATCTGGTAATGTGTATTATTTGAAATCAACAACTTGTTTTGATCTTATGTTTTATTGCTTTATGAATCATATTGTGCACGTAAGTGGTGTATGAGAATTGATGTGATAAAATAATATTGTGGTGGTATTTATTTCCCTGAATTTATGAGGTTGCATGACTTTGCATGTTTATTGGAGGTTCGTTACTGAATGATGGTTTGAATGATATTGATGATATTTAGATTGCAAGGTGCTAATTTTGTAGTTCATTAAGTTGTTATTGTACTGGTTTCATTGTTATTTTCTTAGTTCCCTAATCTATCTTTTGTTGTTTGTTTTGAAAAGATATTCTAAATCATAAAAATACAAAAAAATAAATAAGTTAAGTTATTGGAAGTTATTTCAACTAGCAGGCCACTTTAATAGGTATGACTGCATCAACCATTGAACTGCCAATCGTCGTCGAGAACCGACTATGGAGACCTTGGAGTGGTTAGTTCCCAAAAACTTATTGTTTTTCAGGAGAGGTGGTGAGTGTTCACATAAACTACCTGACTGTTGGTGAGTGTGTCAAAACACCCGTCAACAGGATCATTATGCATGGGTCGATCTGTAGGTATATCTTGTTCAATGAATGTGACCTTTGAAGCTGCCAAGTTTCCAACCATGGACTAGAATGTGTTCTCGTCAATATCTCTGGCAATAACTGAATCTTCTAATGCTTTGTCAAGGACTACCTTATGAGCTGGCAAGATGCACAGTAACTCAAATAATGAAATTTGAGTTGGAGTTCATATCAACCAATCCACCATATTGTAAATACTAGTTATTGGAGGTGGATTTGATGACATGCCTTGTAATGTGACCTTTGATCTTCTAGTGATGACAACAAAGTCTCTACTCTTGGGATTTATTATGATTTTAGCCACCATTTCATCTCCTACACTGTGTTTATGGCATAATCAAATGCCACATTGGTATAGTTGGCAGTGTTGTTTTGTGAATTGGAACTAGGAGCCTTTCCTTTTTCATGCTTGACAAAAGGATCCTTGAAGATGGTATGATCTTTTTTTGGTGTTTTATTGGTATCCAAAGTAATGTCGCCTTGATCAATGAGATCTTGTATGAGGTTCTTCAGCTTGTAGCAACTTATTGTCTTGTGACGTTTATTGTGGAGGTATTCACAAAACTCATTGTCATTCCACCAAGCGGGCTTGAATAGACCTGATTCATATGGCCTAGCTTCTGGTAGAGTTATGGCATTACTTTGTATTAACTTTTTAAGTGTTGATTCAATAGGTTCACCAAGGGGTGTAAAGTTTCTTCTGGGTGAACCTACCCTTGGTGGTCTTGAATTGTTTGACTGAATTGCATTGGTGTTGTTTATCTGAGTTTGATTCTTATTGGTAGAATCAACTGGTCCTTATAGAGATAATGTTGGTTGAACTCTATTTACAACATGAGCATCAACAACTCCATCACTTGTGACATTTTTCTTCCTAGGCCAAAATTTTAGCTTTTCATTATTTGTATTTGCGGTTGGCCCATTATCTTTGTGGTGTTTCAGTATGCCTTGCTCTAATAAGCCTCTTTCACACTTCATGCCTTTCTCCATGATATCCTTAAAATTTCTTAAGCATTGCATTTGCAATGGATACTTAATTTGAGGCACAAGGTTTTCATTGAAAATGTCTACTTGTTCAACTTTAGGGATATGACTAAGACATCTGCAGTATAGGCCCCTCCATCTTTGCAAGAATATAGTGAAGGTTTCTCCTTCCTTTTGATTTGTTGCACATAAATCCATCAAGGTAACTAGATTCTCTATGTTGAATGCAAAGTTTGATATGAATAACTCAGCCAGTTCACCCCATGAAACAATTTTGGGTGGGAGGTGTGAAAACCGTTCTAATGTTGTCCCTCCAAGACTTTTGGAAAATAGCCTCATTAAGTATGTATCTTCATGGGCTACCTCAATACATGTCATGAAGAATTCCCTAACATGATCTCGAGGATCACCTTTCCCTCTATACTTGTCGAACCTTGGAGTTTCAAAATGCGGTGGAAATGGTGGCATGTGTTAGGAATCCCATAGATACTGAGAGGGGGGGGTGAATCAGTATCTAACCGATGAATGGAATTTCTTAACTTAAAACATGCAGAACATAATATAACAGTGTACCGGTATGCAAGAAATAACGCAATAAACAGAATCAAGAACATCCACATGAAAAGCACACCATAACACAAGATTTTAACGAGGAAACCCGGTGTGGAAAAAACCTCGGTGGGATTTGTGACCCACAATATTCACTCACTGGCCAATAAGAGAATATTACTTACAATAGGGGTCTGCACATGTAGGAAGGCCAACTACCTAGAGCTCACTGCTCAATGGGAAGTCTCATTGACTTACAATGAGGATTATACAAATCCAATAACTTGTATTGCTTTACAATAGCATCTTCAATGCCAGATTCAGTACCGGTTGTTGCTCTGCTACTTACATAAACCCCTTAACCTATATTTCGCATAATAGGTCTGCCTAATATTTTTCCTCAGTTCTTCTATATCCTCACTCAAATGTTTACAATGATCTCTTTTATATATAAGAGTCATTTTACAATTTCCCGAGTCGGCTTACAAAGTTTTTCAATAATAAACAAAATATAATAAAACAAAATCCTATCAGCCTATGTGCCAGTATACTTCCTTTCTTTTGTGCCGGTGTCGGTGTCCTGAGTGTCGGTGTAGAGTGTGATCTGCTGATGTTGGTATAATACCTTTGTTGGTGCCATAGGATTGCAAGGTTGCCATCAATGACAAAACCTTCAATCACATACAATGTCTCATTGGAGTGTGCATATGCCAACAACATGTACAAATTTATGTCAAAAGGATATGGGCAAAGGTCCTCCATTGTATAGCTCTTTTTGTCATTGACTGTTTGCATACTATTCATCTAGTTCCAAAGATTCTCCATTTGTTGAGTTAGGATCTCTATTTCACTCAATGGTGTACTGACTTGATAAGTGTTTCCCACAAAAAGGATAGTGTTGGAGTATCTTGGAGCTTGCTGAAATATGGACTGGCCATGTAATTGTGCACCACAAGTCCCACCGGGTGGTGCAAAGTATGCAAATTGTGTATTGACATTCGGCTAAGTTGAGCTAGTTGTTCCTTGATTCACATTTTGGCCACTATAGGTGGATCCAATAGGAACTGAAACTGAAGGTTGAGTTATACTTGTTGAAGCAGTGTTTTGAGTTATTGTAGCTTGCATTGTTACGTTGGGTGTTGTCTGGGATGTAACATGAGTATTTGTTGATGCCACTATTGACTGTGTTGAAGTTGTAGTTACTTAAGTATTTTGAGAGACACCATGGGTTGATGTAGCAAGTGTTGCTTGAGTCTGTGTAACAATAGGCACTTGAGTAATGTTTTGATTCAATGTCACTCTTGGCGGCAATATTGTCAAAATGTCCACCCCTGGAGGTAACTTGGATCCATTTTGGACTAAAAGTGTGAGATATTTGTCCCTATCATTGTTGATGAGGGCGTTGAGGATCATAAGCATTGATGGATCCTGTTAGGATTCCTCCAATTCTTCTTTTATCAGATTATGTTGTATCTCATCAATGGAAGGCAGCTTGTTTGTGTTTATTGGTAAGGTTGTGGGTCTCTAACCCTATGTTTGTCGATTTGAGAACAGATTCATATTTCATGTGGGGTTAACCGAAGGGTCGTAGTTAGGATCCATCTAGTGTTTTGCCTTTTGAGCACGTGTTAATGGCATGAATGTTATTCCAAAGTGATCTTGACTCTTTAAGAATCTCTAAAATGTGAATGCAAGACTCAACTACATGCAAGGATACACTATTGATGTTGTTGGAGAGGAGCTTTCTCTTGTATTGTAAGCTTCTCGAGCATTTGTTGAATTTCTTCTTGTCTTCTTTGCTCCTTAATTTCGATAGCAAGGTAAACCTCTAGATTGATCTTCTGATTTCTCTATTTAGGACAACTTTGATTTCTCTATATGATGGAAGATCAATTCTTAAAGCCCACGAAAAATTGTCTAGGCTATCAAGTATTTCTAATTGACTTTTGTTTGGTCGAAGGTTGGGTTGTTCAAATAGAAACTAACCATCTCCTTTCAAACCTATGCAGCTAGGTATTATTTTAAGACTCTCTAATGCAGACAATGTAATCTATGAATGAATACTTGCTACCGAGGATTTCGGAATTCAAACATGAGGCTTTCAGTATATTGCCAAAATGCTTCTAGTTTTGCCTCTTCTTTGATTTGATTTTCGAGGTATATATCAATTTGTACTGACTTCTGAACTTTATCATCTATGACAACTTGGACTATGTCATATTGGTCTTGCTCAACTATCAACTTCTCAGAAAGAATATTCAAACCATCAATTATTTCTAATTGAACATTAGTTAGCCCAAGATCGGGTTGCTTAAATGGGAATTTATCGTCTCCTCTCAAACCCATATGCTAAAGACTACAATGAAAACTATGTAGAATCTAGGAATGAATGACACTTTGCTTTAAGAACTCTAACGAGGATTTAGAAACTCTGCTATGGTCTTTTCAACCAATTGTCTAATGGCTTCCTTTTGAGCTTCCTTTTTAATTTTTTTCCTCAATTTTTCATCAAGACAGACAGATTTCTGGATCTCATTGTCTATGATAGTTTCAACTATGTTGTACTAGGCATGATTAACTTTAAATTCCCAAGTGAGGTTGTCCAAACTATCAATTATTGCTAATTGGTCATTATTTGGCCCAACATCGAGTTGTTCAAATGGAAATTTGTGTTCTCCTTTTAGATCCGTGTACTTAGGTATGCTTCTAAGACTCTAATGCAATATTGAATTCTATATGAGTGTATGCAAACTTGATTGAAGAATACTCTTTTATGATGTGAGGACTTGTGCAAGGACTTTGTGTAATATGATGACACTAAAGGATTATGTATGAACTAAATGCCTAGGACTTAAGATCACTTGAAAATGCCATGTTTTCCATCTTTCAATTTTGCAAAAGTTTTGGTTTTAATATTGATGTTGATGTTAAGACTTGACTTTGTTGATGTGTTGACCTTGTTGAATTTGGTATTGCAAAGACACAGTAGCAAGCAAAGTAAACAATCTTAAACAAAGAGAGCACTTGTTTAAAGGACTTTTTCAAATCCTCATGAATGTTGAGATCTTTTTCAAGACCCCATTTTTTGTTTTCAATAGTATTTTGGCAATTCCATAGCACATCAAGCAGACTCTCCTAAGGTAAAAAGGTCACAAGTATTACCACAACCCATATCTTGATACTCCGTCAACTCAAACAACTATGTCACACCTTAGGGTGCACCCATTTTTTTTGCCTTTTTTCAAAAAATAGACCAAAGAAGATCTCTCCTCAATTGGCCCGTTATCTTGGGAGATATATGGTGAGTGTCTTGGGGGCGGATTCTTCCCCACCCTTGCACTATGATAATTCAAGTGTCTGGTTACCGACTCGGTTTGGCCTCTAAATCCTAAATTTTTTAATCAAGCTTATGTTCAGGTGGTCATAATCAGCAGCATGTTATGCTCCGTTAAGGAGGTCTCCCAGTGTGAAGAGGTTGTGCTCTTCAAGTTTTTACGTGCCAAAGACACTGAGGGAGGCATAACGTCGTTATGACAACATGTATCACAAGTTGCTTACAATTTTCATTGCAAACACATTTATTTTATAGTGGTTTAGAATACTTGGCTTTAGTCATTACCACTTAGGTCATTCCCTCTCACTTAGGCTTATGGGCTACTTGGGAGGCAGACCTTCTGAAGGTTTTATCCTAATGCAGAAAATGAAATAAAGCATGAAGAGGTGGGTCTGGATTTTTTATCACCCAAAAGAGGGGAGAGCATATACCTATCACCTCAAAGACACGTGAAACATAATTATTTTTATCCTCCCATTGCAATGATTCTCTATTATAAGTGGAGATGTTGCTCCACACAGGCATGGTATTCATTTTTAATCCTCATAGCAATTTGTGAAGTAAAGAAAAGAGTTTGTTTTGTTCTTTTTTTTTAAAGCACCAAAAAAAAGTTTTCTACTCTAACCTTGCAGATGAAAATGACGTTAGTGGACACATGGTGGGCTATCCAGCCTATCTTTCCCTCGGTTATAGAGCTTTGTCTTTTTACAATCAAAGAGTAATTCTGACAAAAATCAGCAAACATGAAAGACAGAGTGAAGAAAATTTCAAATGGTAATTGCTAATTAACTACTAATCAATTGTAAACTAGCTACTAATCAAGCGTGAATTATTGTACCATCAAGTGTGAATTACTGTGCTATCAAGTGCGAATTGATCTCTGAGAAATTGCACATCACTGACATGTCAATTACGAATTAGTTAACAGATAGAATTTGGAATTTAATTTAGACATAAATATAAGATAGGAGAGAGAAGTTTATTCGGTGATG
Source organism: Cryptomeria japonica (assembly GCF_030272615.1). Taxonomy (NCBI): domain Eukaryota; kingdom Viridiplantae; phylum Streptophyta; class Pinopsida; order Cupressales; family Cupressaceae; genus Cryptomeria; species Cryptomeria japonica. The sequence continues at coordinate 234,248,263 of NC_081405.1, forward strand.
ATGTCACTCCACATTACACAAGCCATCACTTCAATGTCATCGTAAAAATTAAATTTGGCAAGGAATCGATGAATGTTTCTGTGGTATTAAGTGATTGCCTCTCCCTCTTCAATTTCACAAAGTTTTATTTCTACCTTTAGAAGCCTTTGGTATGCTCTTTGTTGTCTTCTATGCTGTTTTTCCCTCCTGGCACCTGAAATTTTGAAAGTCATCTTACCTGCCATCAAATTAGACACATTTTATGAAAAAAAGATGAATTTTCCAGCATTACAAAATACTTATGGGTTAGGTGCGCAAGACCAATTAATTGAGAAAAGACAAACAAAAATTGAATTTTGACCCTTTCTCGCAATTGCGAGATATTTTGAAGGCAATTGAGAGACATTATAACATCAATTATGAATTGATATTAGCAAGTGCAAATTTATGCAATATCAATTGTGAACCTGCAATTTATGGGTTTGTACGGACCTGCAAAATCATAGAAATCAGAGAATGAAGGTTAGATTTGTTGTTTCACGTCAGGTTCACCATTTTTTTCAAGGGTAAATTAAGCGTAAATAACATAATTAGATTATCAGAGCAAATCACCAACTCTAATCTAATCAAATTACTCCTAAATTACAATGAAATAATGCTAATATCAATTGAATTATGAAATGAATTGAAATCTAATTTAAGACTCCCTCAATTGATTTAACAAGGCTTACATTACTCTTCTCCTTAGTTGTTGTTGAATTGGCTCTTAGGTATTGCATTGATTTCCTGCATAGATTAGCAACTATTTTGAAGATTGTGATTCTAGCTTGAAATGATAAAATGACGTCGTTTATATAGATTTTCAACACAGAAGGGGTGAGAATTTGAACTCAAGCCCTATTTGATAGTCAATTGAAATTGATTGATTAGTGAGCTCATATTAATTGACTTGTTAACTAGTTTGATTGATTTGTTAACTCATATTCTTCAACTTTCAGAAGTGGGTGGTGGAAAACATTACTAGCATGCAGGGTAAACAGAGGGAATTGGAAGTTAAGATCAACAAGTTGATCAACATGTCTAATTTTGGGAAGTAGCATGAGGAGATGGAGAATAGTGAAGCGGAGGAAGAAATGGAAATGGAAGACTGGTAGGAGAAAGACTTGATTAAAGGCGACCTAAAACACCTAGAGGACCTCATCAAAATTCTAAAGGAACAGGTGGAGGAGGATAAGGACAATGTCAATGCTCGGATGGCTAGAAACGAGAAAGCCCTGAAAAGCCTTATGGATCATAGCCTCCAGGTTCTAAAAGTCTCCTCCCAGAACATGAATGCGTCGGTGAACCACCTAGAAAAGAAAAACCAGGAGAAGGACCTCATGGTTATTGAAGATGCTCCTACTTCCAACCTAAAACACCAGACCTCTAGGCGCAGAACCAGGCAGACTACGACAGAGAAGGAAATGAAGATGAAAGATAGCCAGACTGCTCAGGAGAATACTGATTTGAGGGAAGCGGCAAAAGCTATGATGCTTTTGGTTTAGGATGCAGAAGAAACCATGAAGAATTTCTAATTGTTGTCTTTTGTTGGGCTTGAGGCCAATTTCTTGCTGGCCTTTTGTTGTCCTTTCCTTTGTTGTTGGTCTTTTTGCTGGTGTTTTGTTGTTGTTGTATTTTGTTGCTATATTGAATATCTTTCTTATGTATTTGGGTTTCGGGTCCCTTAAAACCTGTTTTTAATTAATCAAAAACATGATTGATTGGGGAGTCAACTGAATAGATTGGCTAGTGAACTGAATAGATTAACCAGTAGACTGAATAGACTAGCTAGTTGACTTAATAGATTAACTAGTAGACTGAATTGATTGAGAGATAATTGGTTAGTCGGAAAAAGGTGATTGAGAGTTAAAAGGGGGATTGATTAGTTAACTGAGTTAGCTGATTAGTCAACTGATTTGATGAACCAATTCTAATTTCAACATGTGTTGTAGGATTTTGAAATTGAATTTGATATTCATTTTCAATTTGAATTTGAATTTGGACTTTCAAATGATGAAATGCACATGAAATTTGTTGAAATTAAATGAAATTCGCATTTGGGGAATTTGAAATTGAAAATGTGAAATTAAATGAAATTAATTGGAAATTAGAATTTGGGGATTTGGAAGAATTAAATTAATTAATTAAATAATTCAGAAGATATTATTTAATCATAGGAAATTGAATTAATTAAATAATAAAGATATTTAAGGAAAATATCGCAATTAAATAATTAATATTTGAGATATGGTTAATTGATTAAAATGATTTAGAAGGTGAAATTGGGCAATTAATAAAACGAAGAATGATGAATGGGTCACTTTAGAAGAAATAGTTAGTTTAATCAAATAATCAAATAATTACTTAATTAATTAGACGAATAATTAGTATACGATTAAAAAGACATTTTTAGGTGTCTACATATACATACATACATACATACATACATACATACATACATATATAATTTTTAAATTCATTTGTATGAAAATTATGTATAATTTTTTTCAAAATTAAATCAAATTAATGAGATGGGCAAAAAATAAATTTAACAATTCACTAATTAACTAAAAGAGAAAATTAGGGATAGAGTTATAATTAGGGTTAGAGATAGGATTAGGGTAAGGGTTAGAATTAAATTATGGTTAGGGTTTAAATAGGGCTAGGGTTAGGAATTAATTATGGTTAGGGTTAATATTAGATTGAGTTTAAACAAAGATAAGTTTATAATTAGGGTGCAATTAGGGTTAGAATTAGAATCAAAGATAGGATTAGGGTTAGGTTGCAATTAGGGATAGAGTAAAATTAAGTTAGGGTTCAATCAGGGTTATAAGAAAATATTTAAGTTAGGGTAAGGGTTAGGGTTCAAATAGGGTTACGATTAGCAAATAATTAGGGTTAGGGTCAATATTAGATTAGGGTAATATTGGAATTTTGAGTTATGTTGTCATTCATGTCAAACTTGGAAGTCTGAGTTATGTTTTCATTAATGCCAAACTTGTTGGTGGCCTGGATGTCTCATTGGTCCAAATGTGGTCTGGCCTTTTATTTTATATTTGATGTCAAACTTGTTGGTCTAGACATGGTCTGGTCTAAATGTGGTCTGGTCTTTGATGTTAAACTCGTTGGTTCATATATGGTTTGGTTTGGATACAATCTTGTGTTGTGCAAACTACTGGAGGTTATAGTTGGTAACATATCATCTATTATTTTGTCATGAAAGTATAGGAAGGTTTCTTTGTTTTGTACTATTTAGAATGTCAAAAATTGGTTTTTCTATTGATTTTGATCAATGACTCAGTTGAAGTTTGTTATGGAAGATAGTTAGAGATGTACAATATCAATATATGTTACTTGATGTTATTGTTAAGTTTCATTGGTATCGTAGTTAAGGTTGTGCTATCATTGATGCTACAGTAAGTCGGTGATTGATATTTAGTGGTATATTTGGCATGGTGTTGTGTATTCAGTTGTTGTCATTGTCTAGTAGAGATGTTATACTTACATAAGGATGTTTCTAGAAGTTCAATGCAACAAAAGTTTCAATAAGTGAGAAAAAGTACTTAATGCCCTAGTGAAAGAATGCTTTGATCTAGATTATGAATAGTATGGTGTGCAGACTTGGATATAATGCTAATGTTTTTTGAACAATGTACTATCAAGTTTGTAGGTCCTTTGGCTGCTCAGATGATGAGACTAGTTATTGTTGTTCTCTGACAATGAGTGTGTCTATCAAACTAGCCCTAAATTTCCCTGGTGGCTTCAGATATGTAAATTCAAGTATTGTAGTGTGGAGGACATGCTTATTTGGTTCATGCAGTGTTCTAGTTATAATCTCCAGCGTTGATTTCATTCCACATGTGAGTTATGTTGTTTCGTGCTTGGTTTCGTCAACTGTGTTGGGTCTTAGTGTGCTAGGATGACTTATCTCATCTGGATCATGCTTTTCGATCTAGATATGAATTAGAGGTCAAGTTGTAATATTGTTTTGGCTCTCAACTTGGTGTGTGAAGTTCTGATTTAGGTAATTTGCATTAGAAGTGTGATGTCGAAAAATGGGACCGAGTAGTTTAGGACCTAACCCCACTTTCCTCCACACATTGGAATACAAAAGCTCCTAAGGATATTATTCACTTTGACAACTTCTTGTGAGAGAGAGAGAGAGGGGGTCAAGGAATATCTTTATGGTTTCTATTCCTTTGCTGCAAATGAAGAGGAGGTGTACAAAATATGATGCAATGATCAATTATGCTAGGAGATGAACAATAAAGCAAACATAAACTAAAAATGCAAAATTTGATTGAACTAAAACTGAGAAACTGAAAGCAGAACTGGAAAATGAACTCAGAGGTGCACCTGTCACTGAAATTTGATGCTAACTATGCAGGACCAAGGCACCACGCCCTAGTCCTTGATGCTACAGAGGATTGAACTTTTGGATCTGAGATTCTGAGACACAAAAATGTCGAACTGCCAAAAAAATGTTGTAAAACAGGGAGGACCAAGGTGTCACACCCTAGTCCCTGAAAATTGGGATCTACTTCTGAAGTTGAGTTTGTACTTTGTGTCTTCTATCGGTGCTGAAATTCGTGTGTGCATCGGATTCTTGTACTTGCACCTGCAACTTGAAAAATGGTGTCTAGATGGCTATTTAGGGTTTTGCCTTAGTCAAAGCCCTTATTTTGGTGATTTCCACCTCCACAAATAGCTGATAATGTATTGAAAATGTGTGTGTAAGAATCTTGTGTGTATGTAAGATCCTAAATGAACATGAAAGAAATCCTAGAGTTCTACCCTACACTTTGGAGAGAAAACCCTAGATGCTTGTAAATATAAATGTAAATGTTTCAAATCACAAATTCACTAATGGATCTAAAGCATGAGTGTAAGTCTAAAAATGATTATTATGAAGCTCCTCCAAAGACATGAAACCATGCAAAACCCTGAGGGAGAGGTACAAGTCAATCAATAATCGGCGATCTCCTATTATTCTTCAATGTCTTCAAAGCTCCTAATTGATGTTGAAGATGATTGATGAAGACTTGATTGATGCGAGATTCGTTGATCATAGACTCCACATAACCTATAGTTTCACTTCATAAGAGGCTCGTTCAATTGCTTGTAGATGGATCCTTCAAATGAGGAAAGGAAAGGCTATATGTATGAAACCCTAACTTTGTTTTGAGTCAGAGGTCGACCTAGAAATTATATTTTTTGCCAATTTAAACATTAAAATACCGCAAAAACATGCTCCCGAAATTCGGGGAGAAAAATTTGAGAGCTACCTGGTTTGACCAACTTCTTGCCAATTCGGGGAAGCAAGATATTGTGATTTTAAAGCCAATTCCAAGAGTATATGGGAATTTGAGATGTCTAGATATGCGAAATCAGGTCTTGAAGGTCGAAATAGGACATAATTAGGGCATTTTATGAAATGATTTATTGGAGGAATAAAATAAAAAGGGGCACACTTAATGTAAAGGGCCCAATTTTATGATGTGTAGAGTGATAAAATAAGACTTTAGATTTAATTTAATTAATTAATTAAATGTTTAAAGGGAATTTTAAATGCAGGATGCGAACACACTAAGGCAGGTGCTAACCTAAGCATTAAATTGTACCACCCAATTAAGGGTGTACAATTTACGATGCTACAGGAAGATATTTTTAGAATGATATATTGATGAGTTTTATTTTTTATGTACATGTTTCATTTGTAATCAGCTTTGGAAGATGTGTTATGGTATGTGGCTCATTGGAATCAACTTAGAAGGATGTGTTGTGCGAATTTTTGGTGGACTCTCTTTCTCCTAGAGTGGACCGCGTTGGATATTATTGGTCTGGATGGCCTAAGTTATGTAATTTTATGTACTCTACTTTGGGCTGACTTAGTTGAGATTTTTAATTAATGTCTTTATATATAAAGATGAGAAAAGGTGTGTTGAATGTACATATGTATGGGAGGTATTTATTTTTATGTGAAGTGGTTGTGAATCATATGTAGACAAATTTGATTTGAAAAGTGTGCAACACTCCGTTGAGAAGAGCCTTGACAATGTTTAATAACAAAATTTGAGGTCAAATATATTTGTCATGATATTGGATGCTTGACACGGAGCTTTAAGGTCTATTTCATGATCAAGAGATCCTATTACTCTTTATTTCAGCTAATCTTGTCGAAAGAAAGGGTGGACCTCTCTTGGCAGCTCTTTGTATCTTTCTTTGAAGAAGTGATCTTCACTTGTGCAAGTCTTTTGTATCATTCCCTAAGGTTGTCTTCCTTAGCTTGCAAGCCTAGAGCAATGAGCTCCCTAGCCTATGGCCTTTTATTGTAATAATTCATATCTATATTGTGAATGTGATTGGGTAAGTGCACCAAGATGGTGTGTAAAAAAGTGGGCACCCTCTCAAAAAAAAAATGTCTAAAAACTACTAACGCAGACGAATTATTTTAAAATTTAAATAACTTGTTCGTGTTAAGGCTTGTATTATCGAGCCTAAATCCAAGCCAAAATGCGTTCACATTTTTAAAAATAAAAAATGTGCACACGTTATGTTTAATAAGAAAAACACGTACGTGTTTTGCTTACATAAAGTTAGATTAGTAACATTGACTTATATGCAATTCTTTTAGTATTCCCTTAGTTTTTTCAGCTGGATATATACATAAAATATAACATTTAAGTATAATTTACATTTTCTCTTTGTCTTTTATCTTTCTTATACTTTCAATTATATTTTATTTATATATTGTCAAGATGTTTGAGAGCCATTTCAGATTTCTAGGAGTCATAATGCAGATTCTAGATTTTAAGAGATCTTATAATTTTTCAGACTTAGTCAAATTTTAGTAATCAGTGGGCTTATATCATCATTCACTTGCTATCTCTATCTCATACTCTTTGTCTTCCCTAAGCTATAGACCTATTTATTTTCCTATCTCTCTCCTTCTCTCTTCACCTCTCTCTATCTCACTCTCTCCTCTCTCCCCAAGCTCTAGATTTTATAATTTCTCAAACATAATCAAATTTCAGTAATCACTAAGCTCTCTCTCTCTCTCTCTCTCTCTCTCTCTCTCTCTCTCTCTCTCTCTCTCTCTCTCTCTCTCTCTCTCTCTCTCTCTCTCTCTCTCTCTCTCTCTCTCTCTCTCTCTCTCTCTCTCTCTCTCTCTCTATAGAACTATCTCTCTACCTATCGCTCCTCTCCCCCATCTCTCTATCTCACTCTCTCCTCTCCTCCAAGATTTAAACCTATCTCTCTCACCCTTCTTTACATCTCGCCTCTATTCTCTAAATATGTGACACACATTCTCTCCTCTCTATCTCACATCTTTATCCCCTTCTCTCTCTCTCTCTCTCTCTCTCTCTCTCTCTCTCTCTCTCTCTCTCTCTCTCTCTCTCTCTCTCTCTCCCCCCTCCACTTTTGTATATCTCACCTATCTCTATCTCCTTCCCTCTCCACCTCTCTTTGTATATTTCTCCCCTCTCAACTTATCACTATCTCCCCTCTTCCTCTCTCTCTATTAATACATCCCTCCCTCCTTCTCTCCACCTACCTACTTACCCCTCAAGACACCATATGACCCCTTTTAACATCCTAGTACATGACATGACCACTTAGAACACCATATGGCCCCTTGGGACAATATGATGTCCTAAGGGTTCATATGGTGTCCCAAGGTGTCATATGGTGTAATAACAAATGTGTGGCCCCTTAGGACCTCATATGATCCCTCGGGACACCATATGACCCTTTTTAACATCCTGGTATGTACGACATGACCCCTTTGGACACCAATATGATCCCTTAGGACAATATGATGTCCTAAGGGGTCATATGGTGTTCTAACATGTGTGTGACGCCTTACGATCCCATATGACCCTTTTTAACAACCTTATATTTATGACATGACCCCTTAAAGCACCATATGAGCCCTAAGGACACCATATGACATCCTAAGGGGTCATATGGTGTTCTAACACATGTTTGGACCCTTAGGACCCCATATGAGGTGTTCTTAAGGCTTGTATCATGTCCTAAGGGGTCATATGGTGTTCTAACGCATGTGTGGTCCCTTAGGACCCCATATGACCCCTAACGACACCATATGACCCCTTAGGACCATATAATGTCCTAATGGGTCATATGGTGTTCTAACACATAGTCCCCCCTTAGGACCCCATATGACACCTAACAACACCATATGACCCCTTAGGACACCATATGACCCATTTTACATCCTAGTACATGGCATGACCCCTTAAGACACCATGTGAGCCTTTAGGACAATATGATGTCCTAAGGGGTCATATGGTGTTCTAACACGTGTGTGGCCCCTTAGGACCCCATATGATCCCTAATGACACCATATGACCCCTTAGGACCCCATATGACTCCTAACGACACCATATGACCCCTTCGGACACCATATGACCCCTTAAAACACCATATCAACCTTTAGGACAATATGATGTCCTAAGAGGTCATATAGTGTTTTAACACATGTGTGGCACCTTAGAATACCATATGACACCTTAGGACACTATATGACACCTCAGGACACCATATGACCCCTTATGACACTATGTGACCCCTTAGGAAACCATATGACTTCTTTTAACATATGAGTACACGACATGACCCCTTAAGAAACCATATGACCCCTTACGACAATATGATGTCCTAAGGGGTCATATGGTGTTCTAACACGTGTGGCCCCTTAGAACCTTGTATGACCTTTAACGACACTATATGACCCCTCATGACACCATATGATCCCTAACGACACCATATGACCCCTTAGGACACTATATGACCCCTCAGGACACCATATTACCCATTAAGACACCGTATGACCCCTAATGACACCATGTGACCCCTGACAACACCATATCACCCCTTTTAATATCCTAATACATGACATGACCCCTTAGGATAACAAATAACCCCTTAGGACGTCACCCCTTAGGACATCATATGACGTCCTAAGGAGTCATATGGTGTTCTAACACACGTGTGGCTCCCTAGGAACCCATATGACCCTTAATGATACCATATGACCCCTTAGGGAGCCATATGACCCCTTAGGACCATATTGTGTCCTAAGGGGTCATATGGTATCCTACAAGGTCATATGGTGTTATAACACATGTGGCCCCTTAGGATCCCATATCCCCTAATGATACAATATGACCCCTTAGGACAATACGATGTCCTAAGGGGTCATATAGTGTCCAAAGGGGTCATATGGTGTTTTAATGCATGTGTGGCCCCTTAGGACCCCATATGACCCGTAATGACACCATATGACCCCTCAAGACACCATATAATCCCTAACGATACCAAATGACCCCTTAGAACACTATATGACCCCTCGGGACACCATATGACCCATTAGGACACCATATGACCCCTAATAACTCCATGTGATCCCTAATGACACCATATCGCCCCTTTTAACATCCCAGTACATGACATGACCCCTTATGATAACATATGACCCCTTAAAACACCATATGAAGTCCTAAGGGGTCATATGGTGTTCTAACACACATGTAGCCCCTAGGACCCCACTTGACTCCTAACGAGACCATATGACCCCTTCAGACCATATGATGTCCTAATGGGTCATATGGTGTCCTAAGGGGTCATATGGTGTCCTAAGGAATCATATGGTGTTCTAACACATGTGTGGCCTCTTAGGACCCCATATGACCCCTAATGACACAATATGACCCCTTAGGAAAATATGATATCCAAAGGGGTCATGTGGTGTTCTAACACATGTGTGGCCCCTTAAGACCCTATATGACCCCTAACGACACCATATGACCGCTTAGCACCCCATATGACCCCTAACGACACCATATGACCCCTCAGGACACCATTTGACCCCTCTTAGCATCTAAGTACATGACATGACCCCTTAGGACACCATATGAGCCCTAATAATACCACATGACATCCTAAGGGGTCATCTGGTGTTCTAACATATTTTTGTCCCTTAGGACCCCATATGACCCTTGACGACATGATATGACCCCTTAGGACACCGTATGACCCAATAGGACACCATATGATGTCCTAATGGGTGATATGGTGTGCTAAGGGGTCATATATTGTCCTAAAGGGTAATATGGTGTCGTTACGGACCACATGGTGTCTTGAGGGGTCATATAGTGTCGTTTTGGATCACATGGTGTCTTGAGGGGTCATATGGTGTCATTAGGGGTCATATGGGGCCACACATGTGTTAGAACACCATATGACCCCTTTAGACACCATATGACCCCTTATGATATCATATTGTCCTAAGGGGTTATGTAGTATCCTAAGGGGTCATATGGTGTCCCAAGGGGTCATATCGTGATGTTAGGGGTCATATGGGGTCCTAAGGGACCACAAAATGATGTGTTAGAACACCATATGACCCGTTAGGACATCACATTGTCCTAAGCGGTCATATGGTGTCCTAAAGAGTCATATGGTGTCCTATGGGGTCACATGGTGTTGTTAGGGACCATATGGGGTCATAAGGGGCCACCCATGTGTTAGAACACCATATGACCCCTTAGGACACCATATGACCCATTAGGACGTTATATGGTGTCCTAATGGGTCATATGGTGTTGTTAGGGGTCATGTGGGGTCCAAGGGGCCATACATGTGTTAGAACACCATATGATCTTTTAGAACACCATATGACCCCTTACCTCTTAGAACGTCATATGGTGTCCTGAGGGCTCATATGGTGTCCTAAGGGGTCATGTCATGTACAAGGATGTTAAAATGGGTTGTATGGTATCTTGAGGGGTCATATGGTGTCGTTAGGGATCATACAATGTCGTAAGGGGTCATATGGTGTCGTTAGCAGTCATATGGGGTCCTAAGGGGTCATCTATTGTTGTTAGGGGTCATATGGTGTCCTAAGGGATCATGGTGTTCACTAGGATGTTAAAAGGGGTCATATGGTGTCCTAAGGGGTCATGTCATGTACTAGGATGTTAAAAGGGACCAAAAGGTGTCCTAAGGGGTCATATAGTGTCCTGAGGGGTCATATGGTGTCCTGAGGGGTCATATAGTGTCCTAAGGGATCATATGGTGTTCTGAGGGGTCATATAATGTTTTGAGGGATCATATGGTGTCATTAGGGGTCATATGAGGTCCTAAGGGGCCACACATGTGTTAGAACACCATATGACCCCTTAGGATGCCACATGACCCTTTAGGACATCATATTATCCTAAGGGGTCCTATGGTGTCCTAAAGGTTATATCGTGTGCCAGGATGTTAAAAGGGGTCTTATGGTCTTCTAAGGGGTCATATGGTGTCCTAAGGGGTCATATGATGTCGTTAGGGGTTATATGGGGTCCTAAAGGGCCACACGTGTTAGAACACCATATGATTCCTTAGGACACCATATGACCCATTAAGATACATAATATTGTCTTGAGGGGTCATATGGTGTCCTAAGGGGTCATGCCATGTAATAGAATGTTAAAAGGGGTCATATGGTGTCTTGGGGGGTCATATGGTGTCTAAGGGGTCATATGGTGTTGTTAGGGGTCATATGGGGTCCTAAGGGGTGACACATGTTTTATAACACCACATGACCCCTTAGGAGACCATATTCTCCCAATGGGTCATATAGTGTCCTCTAAGGGGTGATGTCATGTACTAGGATGTTAAAGGGTTCATATAGTGTCTTAAGGGGTCATGTCATGTACTAGGATGTTAAAAGGGGTCATATGGTGTCCTGAGGGGTCATATGGGTTTATAAGGGGCCACACATGTGTTAGAACACCATATGACCCCTTAGGATACCATATGAGAGAGAGAGAGAGAGAGAGAGTGTGTGTTAAAAAGGATAAAAGGGGACAAAGGTAGAGAGTTCCTAAAAGGACTCAAGGGTAGAGAGAGAGTATTAAAGTGGCTGAAAGGGGACAAAGAGAGAGAGGTCCTAAGAGGACTTAAAGGGAGGGACACTATATGTGTAATGCCCGCCAAAATACCCTAGAGAAACTAAGCTTCTAACATACTAAATGGAGAAAAAAAAAATTTACAACTAATGCAACACTTAACATCGTCTACACTTACATCCACTAACATTAATTATTATGAACATCAATTATAAACACATTAACTAATTACACAAGTGGAAAAACACCACAATCATAACTACTATCTCTCTAGGGTACCTTAACGTCATTACTTATTACAACTAACATAAGTAATAGCATTCTACTCACTTGATTATCGCATTTATCATCAATTAATCCTTAATCTTAAACAAATGCAACTTATATACTTCCTTTCATTACAAAATGCAATCTACTTGTTTATTTGACCATTATGAGATGCACTCTACTCTATCATCTAACTAACATGATATGCTTACTCTTTCAATGCAAGATGAATCTCCTTTTCTTAAGTTCATTTTATAAATGAAATCGAAATGTGCTTAAATCCCTTAACCATTTCGTATCTTCATGTTCTCTATCCATCCCTAATGATAATGCAATACTTAATGCATAAACATAATCATCTTATCCATGCCACTCATGCATCTATATTCCTAGCATGATCATTTCCTTTAACATTAATCCCAAGTGCATAATGCAAGAATCTTAATGCTTTCCTTAAATACATGTCATGCATAATTTCCTATCCTTCCAGTGCAATCACATGAATGTTGTCATTACCTACCATGGTATTAATTAACAACCACAATTCCTACATTACTTTTTTTTCCATTTACTTAAGGTTCTATCATATGTTATTCTACATCCTAGATGATAACCATGGAATTTGAACTAATACAAATAACCCATCATATGAATCCATTCTATTTCAGGCATAATTCCATTACAAACATCTAAGTACATGAAACCATTTTCCTTCATTATGAAAGATCATCACCATACATCTCATAGTCTCATTATTACAAATCATGTCCTAATCCTAAGATACCAACTACAATGCAATTACAATGACAATTATATGAATAATACATCATGAGCATGACTCTTCCTAATACATCTACATCATTACATGATAATACATTACATGAATTCAAGATATCCATTACATAAATATGCTACAAGAAACATCCATAAGCTGCTACAAAGAGAATAATCCACATCCACACATGAAGAATCCAAGAGAATGTCCCAACGGTTGAAAATCACTAACCACCTGACCATGTGGAACCAAAAGAACCACCCCCTGTGCTAGGAGATGACACAAGGTCCCAACACACACTCTAGACCTAAGCTGACACTTAACAACCAAAGAGATAAAACATAACAAGGACTTTCAGGCATGAACCAATGATAATAAATTACAATAAGAAACTCCCAAAGGCTTATAAAAACAAGACATAATTGCAAATCAACAAGGGGACACATGTAGGGGTGGAGTGTCATCACATTCCATCCTCGTAACATATACAATAACACAAGGCACTAGCCTGATGGACATGTGGAGCCATCTCAACCTATGAGAGATCAAGGGAGATTGACTTGCCATCGCAATGGCCTTCTCATGCTTATCCTAAAACATCCTCCCTAGGATCAAGTCATGAGGCTCACATCAATTAATTATCTTGATTAATGAATCTAACTACCCATCCCATGAGTTCATTATTATGTTATCACTTATTTACAAAACATGATAAACCTCCAATGTGCCCTAGACGGTCTAGACTTCATGCATCCTTACAAGGAACCTCATGCAAGTATATCTCTCTTGACCCTGACCATCACAAGGAAGCCCACTTCCCCTAACATGGACCCAACAATAAATAACAACAAGAGGCTCTAAATCCATATGCAAATCTAAAATCTTAATCAATCATCATGCAGCCAATAACCTTTAATCATGTGCAAGAACATACAAATGGCCACAACAAGAATTAAAGCAAAATGAGCCTCTTGGAATAACAATAAATCAAGGGCCACCATAAGGTCATCAAATCTATCATGAAACAATAAATAAAACCACAACATGGCCTACTCACTTGCTGGTTCAAGAACAGTAATACTAGCACCTCTCTAGCATGGCGCGTCAACATGAAAGAGAGCTTATTAAATAACAACAAGCATAATTGATATCAAAACATTAAGGAAACCATAAGAGAACATCAAAACCAATCCATCCAACACTTGAAATCATCAGCAAGCCCTCAAAAATGCCTCTGGTACAAGGATAGATCCGGAAAGTACATCACAAGCAAGCAAACTAAGCAAAACACAAAATAGTGAGAGGAAGTTCCCAAGCTCCTGTTGCACATTCAAAAGACTCGGATTTGTGATAGGAAGTTCCCAAGCTCCCATCGCAAATACAAAAGACTCAGATTTGTGACAAGAAGTTCCCAAGCTCCTTTCGCAAATACAGAAGACTCAGAAAAAAAGCACGGAAAAGCCAGAAATATGATTTCAGATTAAAAATAACAAAAAAATAACTAAATCCTAAAACCAAACAAGGCAATGATGCCCAGAAAATACCTTTCAAGAGGTGAAAATGATTCGAAACAATATAAATCAAGGCAAAAGATCTTACCAAAAATCCTTACACAACCATGGAGTCAAGACTACTCCCAGAACTCAATACCACTCAAATAGTTTGCATAAAACCTTCACATAAGCTACTAAACTACCATATAAGCTCAAGACTTCGTTCAATAAGCATTACATAAAACAATCATGGGGAGGAGAGATTTTGTGAGTCTCCTTTACGACAATGCCAGACCGAGATGCACACAAGAAGCTCAAACTCACTGAGATCCTAAAATCCACAATGAAACCTCAAACAAAGAGATTCAATCTCCAAAATAATAAGACACAATCCATAAACATTTACAAAACAACCAAACCCAAAAGAAGGAATGAATATATAGGCCATGCATTCATGACAATGTCTAGAAATATCACCCATATTCCAAAATTAAAACTTTATAATAAAACTATACACCCATAAATTTTCTCCCATAAACTATATTAAAATTATATGAAATGGAAATAGATTTCATTCCCAAGCTTCCCAAACAATTGCAGACACGGAGCATACAACCATGAAAATTAGAAAACCAAAAAAAAAGAAAGGGAAAAAAAGCTCCAACCTGCACCTTGTGTGATGGAAGGAAGCTAAAGAAGAGCCCACACACTCCAACAAGCTCCAACAACAAAATCTCCAAATCCAAAATGCCAAAACCAAATTTTGCAGAGAAAGCCAAAGAGAGCAACCCGTGAACAATCACAGACTTGAAAATAAAAAATCATGAAAAAACAAAAACCCTAGCCACATTCTTGACCAATCAAAATATTCCATTTTTGAATATATTTGACCTACCCAACATAGTTTAAAATATTATTTCCCATTCGAATTCCACCAATGGGAATAAAAGGTAGGTAGAAAGAAATATAAACATATTATAATTATATTAGTGGGGGCATATTATTTTTATAAGCTAAAGTATTTTATACACCCTAAATTATTATTAAGCAAGGTATATAAATAATCAAACCATAGGCTATAATCATTTAATTTAAATAATCAAAAGGGGGATTAATAATTAAATAAATCTAAGCTCATAAAATAATTAAATACCCAAATAAAATATTAAACATTAAACAAATAATTAAACTATAGTAAAAAAATAAATCAATAAATAATCACCAAACAAATATTTAATCAAACAAATATTAAATATCCAATAATCAAAAAGCCATTAATGAAATAACCAAATAATCAAATTGCTACTAATCAAATAATTAAAATAAACATTATTAACTATTAAATCACTCATCAATTAACCAAATAATTAATCTAGTCATAAATAATCGCATAATTAAATAAATCGACAACTACTAACATACTCACAACACTAAGAGACCAACTCACTAACTGACATGGTGAATTATGCCAAGACGTTGATGACTCACAATGAACAACTTAGGCCTAGAGTATGTGAGGGAAATTTGTGTCAACTCCGAACCACATATACTATTGGGATTTAAAGACATGCTCAGACCTGTAGAGCCAGGTGGAGTCAGTGTCTCATATTTGCAAATCCCGCAGCCACAAAACAACGATACACATATGCATATATATCATAATAAACAAGTGATAGGGAATCATAACAACACATCTCCCTCGCAATGAGTGATGCAACATCGTCCCTCACACAAAGACAATCATACAATAATCAAACACATTGCATAATCAACTAATCATATATAATTGTGAAATAGGGTTAGTGTAATCAATATAGTATTGAATCCATGATCAATATGAACTATCAATAATCCATCAACATAGTAATGCATATAGAATTCACCGAGCATATATGATCCATCAAACACATGTATCCATCAAATCACATGATAGTGTCATCATCCATATAAATCATTGTGATGTGGGGAAAAGTGATGAGGGGAGATCAAGTGGAAAGCTTTACTCCCCTCAAGCGAGGGATGAAAGTTTCACAAAGGATTCCCTTCAACTTTTCACACACATTACATTAAAAGAGGGGTTGAACTCACTAGATCCAATCCCAATGGAAAGAGATTGAATACTAAGTGAATTGTAGGAAATTTGGAATGTATTAGGAAAGTAAATTAACCCTCTTTTATAATAGACTAGTTGAATTAAGTAAATTGAGACTAAGTGTAGAAATGACAAAGAAGCAATTATATCTTGAGATAGAGATGCGGGATGAAGTTGTGCACCCGGAATCAACAGTAGAATGTTGAGATGAAGCTTCCTTGCAAATCTGAGCAAAAGTTGCAAGGACCAAGTTGAAGTTGCACCCAGTCCTCCGAAAAAATCTGCACGCCAAAAAGGGTTTTTCCATCTCTGAAAATGAAGCCTAAACCTACAATTACAACCGCGCATCTGCAACCTACACACAAAAAAGAGAGGAAAATGTTGTTGGGATTTGGGGTTTGCCTTCAGGTCAAACCACATTTTGGAATTAACACCGTGATTGAAAAATGTTGCAAGTAAATGAAAAGAAATGTCTAAAGTAAAATCCACCTCAAGAAGGGGATGTAATTGAAATGTAGATGAATTTTCTTGAAAGGATATGTGAAATATGATGTCTTGAATATTGATAGAAATCTCCTCTTCAATGGTTGAATCCTTGACTCGAATGCAACACCTAGCCTTGAAAGGAGACTTGAAATTCTCAATGCTTGATGAATGCTTGAATGCTTATGGTCGACTTCACTTATCAACTTGATTTTTTTTGCTTATGCAAATAGGAAGGGAAATTCTCCTTATATACTTGCCAATTAGGGGTATTTAGTTAATTTTTTGTCTTAGGCCGACATAGGAAAATTTTTCCCTCTTAACAATTGATAAGCCCAATGCAAGATATGACCAAAGGAGGCCCAAAATAGGGCTAGGACAAGGGCACCACACCCCTATCCTACCCTAATTTAGGATAGGCAGTGACAAAAAGGTAGTGCGGGGCGATGGAAAATGCAAGTTTTTGGTGACATGATCATGTTACGGGTCTCCAATCAAGCTTAGGGATTCTTCTACTAACACAAAGACCCAAATGCGGTTGAAAATTGAAAGGGTCACAATTTTATGATGCTACAATCATCAAAATAACATATGTCCGAATAATGTCTAGAATCATAATGAGTAACTAATATACATGTGTAATCATAATCCAAAACATCATAAAGAGTCTAGATAAGTCTATCATGCATGAAAAAAAATTCAAGTCAAGTCAAGCCAAGGAGGGACACTAAAATATGACCCCTTAGGACAATACGATGTCCTAATGGGTCTTATGGTGTCCTAAGGGGTCATATAGTGTTCTAACACATGTATGGCCCCTTAGGACCCCATATGACCCCTTAGGACCCTATACCATCCCTTAGGACACCATATGACAAATATAAAAGGAGGAGAGAGAGAGAGAGAGAGAGAGAGAGAGAGAGAGAGAGAGAGAGAGAGAGAGCGGGGGGGGTATGTAGAGAAGTAGATGTAGAGAGGGAGAGGAGATGTATGCAGGGAGACAATGAATATGTGTGTGTGTGTGTGGAGAGAGAGAGAGAGAGAGAGAGAGAGAGAGAGAGAGAGAGAGAGAGAGAGAGAGAGAGAGAGAGAGTGAGTCACGTATTTAGAGAACAACAAGGAGATATAAAGAAGGGTGAGATAGGTTTAAATCTTGGAGGAGAGGATAGAGTTAGATAGAGAGATGGGAGAGAGAAGGGAAGAGGGGGAGTGATAGGAAGATAGATAGGTTAGAGAGAGAGAGAGAGAGCTTAGTGATTACTGAAATTTGATTATGTCTAAGAAATTATAAGATCTAAATCTTGGGGAGAGAGGAGAGAGGAGAGAGTGAGATAGAGAGAGGTGAAGAGAGGAGGAGATAGATAGGTCTAGAGCTCAGGGTAGACAAAGACCGTGAGATAGAGAGATAGCAAGTGAATGATGATGTAAGCCCATTGATTACTAAAATTTGACTAAGTTTGAAAAATTATAAGATCTCCTAAAATCTAAAATCTGCATCATGACTCCTAGAGATTTGAAACCACTCTCAAACATCCTAACAATATATGCATAAAATATAACTGAAAGTATAAGAAAGATAAAAGACAAAGAGAAAATGTAACTTATACTTAAATGTTATATTTTATGTATATATCCTGCTGAAAAAACTAAGGGAATGCTAGAGGAAGTGTCATCTATGTCCATGTTCCTTAACTAACTTAATGTAAGCATAAAACGTACGTGTTTATCTTGCTAAATATAACCATACACATTTTTATTTTAAAAAACACGATCGCATTTTTTATTTTTTTTAAAACACGATCATGTTTTTGTTTTTTTTAAAACACGATCATGTTTTTATTTTAAAAAACTCGTACGCATTTTTAATTTAAAGAACCCGTACGTGTTTTGCCTTGTACTTAGGCTTGGATAGCAAGGTTGAGGCTTAGGAGCCTTTTTTCCTCCTTTTTACGTGTTTTCTTCTTCCAATCTGGTTTCTCAACTTCAATGTCATCAAGTTTACATGTTATCAAGTGGGTATTTCTAAAATTGCCACCATAATTTCACCCATTTTCTGGTCTTTGTAACCATTTTTTTTTAATTTAAACAACATTAACATATTAATCTTGAATGAATACTTCATCTATCAATTCATTAACATTGATAGGAAATGAGTGGGGAGGAGAAGGGGAGTGGTCATGCCCAAAATTCAAATTTTTTGGGCGAGAGCACAGGTTCAGAGCAGAACAGTATGTAGCAGGAGATTCAAGGAGTCCTGTAGAAGGGGAGAGTTCAGATGGTAAGGAACCCGATGTTTCTTTGGAGTCGGGGGACCCAGGTTGGGGTCCTAGATCATGTGAGGAGCAGATAGCAGGAGACAAGGGGAATGATCAAGTTCAAAATTTAAATTTGGGAGGCGATAAACCTGAAGCAGTTCTAGGATAGCAAGCGGCAAGAGGTTCAGAGGACACAGTGGAAGGAAAAGAATCTAATGGGAAGGATCTTGAGAACCCGCCAAATTCAGGGGATCTAAAGGGGGGACCCAGAACGATTGGACACATTGGTAAATGGTCCTCTTTGTTTGGGGTCAAACCTAAAGGTAAGTCATCCTTGCCCCCGATCAAAAATACCTCGAATGTGTCTCAGGGTAAGTTCACCATTTCTGTTCCTGATCAAATTATAGATCATAACATTGCTCAAATGGAAAATACTTTGATTGGAAAAAAATTTGGGACAAGACCGAACATTGAGGTCGTTCGTGGGTTTGTTAAGAGGAAATGGAACTTGAAAGGTCAGGTGGATGTGGTTGCTATGAACAAAGGATGTATGTCCTTTTCTTTCTCTTGTGAGGAGGATTGCAGAAACATCCTTTGCAACGGTACTTGGGTGATAAGAAAATATTTAATGTATATCCAAAAATGGTACCCTAATGTGGGAAGAGAAAAAAATTTGTGGTCCAAGTTCCAGTTTGGATAAAGTTACTTGGACTCCCAATGAAATATTGGGAGGAAGATGTGTTTGCGGGAATAACCAATGCCTTTGGGGAGCTTATCACCATTGATCCAGTCACAACATCCAGAAGAAGACTTATTTAAGCCAGAATCTACATAGGAGTTAGGCCCGAAATGGATATGCCAGAAGAAATAGAGATAGAATCAAAACTTGGAAAATGGAAGCAGAATATTGTTTGCAAAACAATCCCTTTTGCATGCTTTCACTGTAAGAAAGTAGGGCAATGGGCTAAAAAATGCCCAAGTAATGTGGTCAAATCTCAATCCCAAAATAAAGTATGGAAAAAGGTGGACAGCTCTTTGAAAGCTTCTCATTCTGATGGTCTGGATCAGGAAAAACAATCCCAGGTTGGAAGGACAGAGGAAGTGTTAGTCAGAGAGTTGGGAAATGAAATGAAGAAAGGAGATAATAAAAATACCACCGATCAGGAAAAGGAGCAGAATGGAAAGGATTTAGATGATGGAGAAAGAGACTCACAAGTCAGCAGCCAAAAAGAGGAAAAGGAAAAGGATAAGATAGATCAAAACTCAGATAATAGTGAGAATAGAAATAACTGTGAAAAGAAAAAGGGAGATAATCAATCCAAAGACAATAAAGAGGAAGGAGACAATTTTAATTTAGTATCAAATTCATTTAAGTCGGATAGGGGAACAAACTGGATCCAAGATGCACAACCTGATAACATCCTTGATCAAGGGTTGTCGGAGATCTCATTAGCCTCTCCAGCTAAGGTAAAGTTGACTTTTCTGGAGGAAAATGAGCCAAAATGGGGAGATGAGGAAGACATCAAAAAGGGACTGGGAAAGAGTGGGTCAAAGCAGGAAGAAGAAGAAGTAATGGAGGATAAAAGAAAGATTAAGAACAAAAAAAAGAATAACAACAACAACAACAACAACAATAGTACATCAACCAGAAATACCAGAAGCAGACTCGGGGATGTGGGAGCTCAGCATACTTCTCCAGGAAGATATTCAAATGCAAAGAAGAGGACTATGGAAACAAGCAAGAACATAGCAAATGGGACTCAAAGAACCATCTTTGAGGTGGGTATTTCTAAAAAAACATGAAAAATCTCTTGGAATATTAGAGGATTGAATAATCCTCACAAACATGATTTAATAAAAAGTATGATTAGAGACAAAAACCCAGATATTTTTCTGATTCAAGAAACCAAAATGTCAAAGGAAGAGGTAGAAGGATTGAAAATGTTTAGTAATGGAGGAGTTAGCAGTGGTAGTTTAGAAGGAGCCTCGGGAGGTAATGTTACTTTCTGGAATAAAAAAACTGTAGAGGGAGAAGTGTTGATTCAAGACAACAATCTTGCTTGTATCAGATTTAAGCATTTGAAAGAAAGAACCTCATGGGTCTTAACTAATGTGTATGCTCCTAACACTAAGACTGGCAGAAGTGATTTTTGGAAAAAATTAACCTTGTTAAGAAGTAGGTTTGTTGAAGATGGGTGGATGATTATGGGGGACTTCAATACCCCTTTGAAGGAAAACAAGAAAAAGGGAGGGAGCCAAATCAATCTGGACAATAGATTGGATTTAATGGACTTCATCAATAATAATGCTCTCCATGACCTGGATTTGCAAGGATTTAAATACACCTGTACTAATAGAAGGAGTGGTGAGGACTTAATTCAGGTCAGACTTGATAGAGCTCTTATCTCTCTGGATTGGTTTAATCTTTACTTTTGTTCTTTATCTGCTCACATAAGAGCAGGATCAGATCACTATCTTATATCCTTCACGTCTGAGGCTAAGAATAGAAGAAGACACTTCCCTTAAATGTGGACTAAACACCCGGATATGGAAAGCAAAATCAAGGAATGGTGGCAGGTCAGAATTGAAGGTAATGCTATGTATAAAGTGGTCAAAAAGTTGAAGTTTGTGAAATAAAATGTTAAAAGGTGGAATAAGGAATGCTTCGGGAACATTTTTGCTTCAAAAGCCACTATTCTTTCAGATCTAAAAGATATTCAGGATGAGATTCAGAATAATGGATATACTAATACTTCAAGAGATGCTGAAGATGAAATTCTTATGAGATATCATGATATAATAGCAAAAGAAGAAAATTTCTGGAAACAAAGGTCAAGAAATGTTTGGTTGAAGGAAGGGGAAAGAAATACTAAATACTTCCATATGTCCACTTTAAAACATAAGTCCATCAATAGGATATCACAAACTAAAGTTAATCATAGAATTGTTGAAGAGGAAGAACCTATGAGAAAGGTTGTCATGGAGTTTTTCTCCAACCTCCTTGCTAAGGATCAGAATTGGGATCTACAATCTCAAAAGAACCTTATGGACTATATTCCAACTATCCTAGAGGCTGATCAGAACTCTTACCTGACTGCTATCCCTTCCAATGATGAGATTCTAAAAGCTATCAACTCCTTTGAAGGTAACAAGGCGCCAGGCCCGAATGGTTTTCCCATGTTTCTTTTTCAAATGTATTGGCATATTGTTGGAGATGATGTTTCCAGAGCTGTAAAAGAGTTTTTTGGTGCTAGAATAATTCTGAAAGAGATAAATGGCACTTTTATTGCTCTTATCCCCAAAAATATGGGAGTCGATTCCATGGATCTATTCAAACCTATAAGCCTTTGCAACTCTCTATACAAGATCATCTCTAAGGTTCTGGCCTCTAGAATCCTGAAGTTGATTCCTTCTATCATTTCTCCTCAGCAAAGTGGTTTTATCCCTCGAAGACAAATCTTGGATTCGATAATTTCGATCCATGAAAACATGCATTCTTTGTCTAGTGCTAAAAAAGAAGGCTTTCTTCCGAAGCTTGACTTATCCATAGCCTACGATAGAGTGGACTAGGATTTAATGATGAAAGTTCTTTCGGCTTTTGGTTTTTGCTCTAGAAGTATTGGTCTTATTAGTCAATTAGTCTCTTTGGCTTCTTTTTCTATCTTAATTAATGGGTCTCCTTCCCCTTTTTTCAAGTCCTCAAAGGGACTCAAACAGGGAGATCCTCTATCTCCAGTTATTTTTATTATCATGGTGGAATGTCTGGGGAGATGCATTGGAAAGCTAATTGAGAAGGGGGAGTTTTGTGGATTGAAACCATCTTCAACAGATCAAGTATGCTCCCATCAGCAATTTGTGGATGATTCTATAATTATGGGGAAGGCTTCAATGTAGAATTCAAAGAGTTTAAAGAAAGCATTGGACAGTTATGGGTCAGCTACTGGGCAACTTATTAATTGGTCTAAAAGTTTTGTTTACTTCATCAATACTCTGGAGAGAAGAAAGATAAAAATAAGAATTATTTTGGGGTGTCAATTGGGGAGTCTTCCTGCTTCCTATTTGGGGCTCCCCTTATGCCAAGATCCTCCTGATACTTTATGGGGAGCTTTGGTGGACAAATTCCATAAGAATTTAGCAAGTTGGAAGGGTTCTCTTCTTAGCCAAGCTGGTAAGGTTCAGCTATTGAAATCAACTCTTCAAAGTATTCCTCTTTATGCCATCAGCCTTTTCAGAATTACTGCCAAGTTTGTGGAGGCTATTGAAAAAATTCAAAGAACTTTTTTGTGGACAGGGGTTGAGGAGAAGAAGAGAATGAATCTGATTACGTGGGATAATATTTGTAAGCCAATAAGAAAGGGAGGTTTGGGTCTAAGAAGAATAAGAGACATGAATGAATTTCTTATGGCCAAGAAGATTTGGAGAGGGTACAATAACCGGGGAGAATGGAAACTGATATGGGACAACAAGTATAAAAGGCAATATCCTACACTTCTAAGCTTCCTCAATGTGGAAGATATCCCAATTGGATCCAATATCTGGAAAAATGTGTCTAGAACAAGAGATCTAATTGCCAAAGGTGTGAAATGGAAGATGGGGAAAGGGAACCTTATCAAATTTTGGGAAGACTCCTGATTGCTTGAGTCCCCTTTGAGTTAAAGTCCTGATTGGAGTAGATTTCAAAACCAGTGCAAGGAAAAATCTAGCTCTATGGTGGGTGACTACTGGGAAGATGAACAGTGGAAGGATTTATCTCAAGTTGATACTTCCTTGGGAAGTCTGAACAAAATAATGAACTCCATGGTGGTGGTGGAAGATGAAGATCAATTAATCTGGAAACTCACAGCAAATGGTGAATTTATTGTGGCCTCTCTTTATCATCAGCAGCTTTCTAAAATGGAGAGCCCTTATTGGGGTAAGGCTTGGGTTAATGGCCTAACCCCTAAAATTAACATTTTCTTTTGGACAACCCTTCAAGATAAAATTCTAACTATTGATAACCTCAAAAAAAGAGGTATGTGTATGCCTAGTGATTGTTTTCTTTGTATGCAGAATGAGGAGACCATCAACCACCTGCTCTTTCATTGTCCCTTCTCTGCTGCTATCTGGGGAAGATTTTTGGATCACTTCAATATCAGTAGGAGTTTCTCGGAATCAGTTCAAGAGGTTTTTAATTCTTGGCAGCACCCATCAAGGAATAAGTCTACTACTTTGTTGTGGAAATTGGCTTTACCCCATATGTGTTGGGGTATATGGAAAGAGAAAAATGAAAGAGTGTTCACAGAGAAGGTGTCTAAGGCTCAAATCATGTTTGGGAAAATAAAAAGAAACATATTGGAAAATATTAATATCATAGGTGGTATTGCTAATCCTTAAGACAAGGATGATCAAATAATCTTCAAGAAGTGGAGATTAAAAGGAAGTGATCACTTTCAGACTAATCCTAGAGAGGGTGTGAAATGGGAATGTCCTCCCAATGGTTGGATGAAAATCAATTTTGATGGAGCTTTAAAGGGTAATCTTGGTATTGCGGGATGTGGTGTGGTCCTGAGGGACGAATGGGGAAAATGTAAAATTATTAAATGCATACCTATAGGAAATCAGACTAATCATGTTGTTGAGGCTATGGCAGCTTATCATGGGATGGCCCTAGCAAAGGAAGCCAACTGAACTAGAGTCTGGTGTGAAGGAGACTCATTGAATATAATAAATTGTTTGAACAAGGAGTTCCCACCATCTTGGTCAATAAACAATGCTATTAAAGCAGCAAAGAAAATAAGTGACACATTTGAAATGTGTGTTTTCACACACGTGTACAAGGAAGAAAACTCATGTGGTGACTGGGCCGCCAACCTAGCCTGTCAAACAGAGGAAATCATTACTATTAATGGTGAGAGCAAACTTGCATGTGAAGCGAAATCCTTGTTCGATCTGGACCATATCCAGATGAGGCAACGTGGCACCATCAACCATAATTTCTAAATGCTTCTTCCACTTATTTTGATACAGGTTTACAATGGCGGTGATGGGCATTTATTTAAGTGTCTTTTCATAATTGATTGGCACAGATCCAAGGCAATTTTTTAGGGCAACTACAGAAACCAGAGAAGAAGAATCAGAGCCGATAGAAGGAAATTTAGTGATTGCGAAGGAAAAATGGGAGGGAACAAAAAAAGGTTTGAACCTACCTCTTGTTCAAAATGGAGGAAGAACAGAGAGGTTTGGGAAATTCTTCAGGAGAGGGGTCTAAGTGTGTTTATGGAGAGCCTTAGTGGGAAAGGTCCAACGGTCACTAAACACTCTATCAAGAATTGGAAGAATGGTAAGTTTTGGTGGGGACCCAGATGATGATTGTGGATGAGGAGATTATTGTTGAAGCCACAGGGATGATGACAGAGGGCATGAAATTCTATAGAGATCGTAGCATCTCTAATAAGGCAGCGGACAAATTTCCTGTCACAGAAGGTGAGAAGAAGAACATGGTGAAGGTCAACAACTCCTATCACTCCCCAAAACGTATATGCAGGCCATGGAGGTTCATTTTGTTCACTACAATTACCTATATAACATTGGATGGCAGGTTTACAAGAGCTTACGGGCACCACTTTATATTGCTCAATCATTTTTGCCATGGGGAAAAGGTAAGCCTGCCATATTATCTTGCATGTTCCATGGGCCATACTATCAAAGAGATACAGAAAGATCCCAAGGGTGACCATGCTCTTCATCAGGGTCTTATGGCTCTTGTGTATAAAGTGTTGAAAGGGAAATGCATTGAAAAACCTATTAAAGGTAAAAATGCAAGGGATGAGGACACGAAGAGTGAGGTTAGTGGTTTTTAACTTTGACTCGGAGACTGAAGGCAATTCAGAGGAGCTAAGTAAAAAGGGGAGGAACAAGGGTAAGAGGAAGAGGATAGTGGTGGATTCAGATATTTTGAAGTCTAAGGTCGAGTCCTTCGAAGGCAAATTCATCAAAAACAAGAAAGGGAAAGGCACTGGAAAGCAAACCTAGAGGAAGAAGAACATCAGCAGGGGAGGTAACAAAGATATTAATCAAATTTTGATTGATTCTGATGAGGAGACAGAGAAGGATAAAAATGATAATGTGCAGGATAAGGAGGGGGATGATAATTCAGTTGTGGGAAACAATGAGGATTTGAATACCCAAGGTCTGCAGAAAGATGATCAAGAGGACAAAAGGGGCAAATCTAGTGTCTGTGTTGGAGAAAATGAGAGTATTAAGGGTTTTTGTGATACCGTCAGAACAATGGTGAAAGACATAGGCAGCCTGAAGAAGGATATGAATGTTGTCAAAAGAGCCACGATAGGCGACAAACCCTTGTCTGAAAATGTCAAAGAATTGGCGGTGGCAATTAATAATGCGAAAGCCATTGAAAACATGGTGAGTAAAATTATTGCAACTGAAAAAAAGATTAAGGAGATGGAAGAAAATAAGGAGGTGAAAGGGATGGAAATTGCTATGAACAATCTGGGCAGCAGAGTTGACAAGATGGAACTCACAGTAAAGAAGATTGTTGAATAGAACTTCCAGATTCTCAAAGCCTTGGTGGACAACATGAACATTTTGATTAAGAGATTTGATGACATCAAAGATAAAGAGGGCAACAAGGATCAACTGGACAAAAAAGGTCACAAGAAGAGGACCAAAGCCAATACTAGGATTAAGGGCGACATCAAGGGTCAAGAGTTGGATGACTTAAAGACCTTTACGAACAACATGAAGTAGATGGTGGTCCACGATGAAGATATCATGAAAAATATCCAGTTGTCTAGGTCTCGGTCTCGGTCTTTGTCTTTGTGTTGTCTTTTTGCTCTCCTTTCGTTGTCTTTTTGTAGTTCTTCATGTTTAAGATCCCTTTTTGTTCAGATGGGATCAGTTTTTGTAAATGGAGTGATCAGGCATGGTTCTTTCAAGCTCTTTTTCTCTCATGATATGTAAAAGGTTCGGGTTCCTTTCAAAAACCTGTTTTTACTTAAACAAAACATATTAATCTTGAATTTGTTTTACCAGTGTCTCCATAGTTCTCAGAGACATATGTGTAACATTTTTTTAATAAATTTTGATTACTTATCCAAATTTACAAAAAATAATATATTTAATTGTAGTGCGCTTGATTCTTTACACTTAAAAAAATAAATTGCATTTTTAATTATTTTGGTGGAAGTTATGCTTCACGCACGAATGAGTACTTGATTTTAAGGATGTGACCGTTTCAAAAAATCATAAAAAAATACTAAACAGAAAATTACAAAAAAGTACACAACTTCCAGTGCTCACTCTTAACTATCTTTCTACCAAAGGATTTGTCAAAATAGTAAATCTAACTATGTGTGCGCCAGACACTATGTTATTTTTTTTTTTAAATCATGAATTTATTTTTGTGTGTGAATGATTTGACCCCCTTAATCTTATCCATTTAAAAAAAAATAGTATTTTAGAAACTAGATTCAGAGTACTGCAATCTTTGCTCTTTGAGTATATTCATATTTTGATTGGACGAATCTCAAATTGCTCCTCCAAGTTCAAGTTTAGTTGATTTCAAAAAAAAGGTGTCCACTTATACCCCCCTTTTTGCACACCATCTTGGTGCAGTTACCTGATTCTCACCATGATTTTTCCCTTCTTGGATTTTCCACATAAATTTGGTGTTCATGCGCTGATTGTGTTTTATGCTTTCATGATTGCATAAAGTAATATGTTAATAGTGGTTTGAAGTTTAATAGATAAGAAATAAAGTCGTGTTAAAGATCCAAACTAATTCACCCCCCCTCTCAGTCCCACTATGTGTTCAACATGTAGTATTAACATTAGATTTAATGTTAGATAAGGATTAAGGTTAGGATTGTTATATAAATAGAGATAGGAATAAGGTTAGGTTTAGGGTTAAATTATGATTAGTATTAACATTGGATTAAAGGTTAACATTAGGTTTCTATTTGGGTTAGATTTAATGTTAAGATTGGGGTTAAGGATAAGGTTAAAATTATAAATAGAGATAGGATTAGGGTTAGGGTTAAATTAGGGTTACATTAGAGTAAGGATCAAGGTTAGGATGAAGGTTATTATTCACATTGAGTTGTTGTTAATAAGTGTTAAAGTCAAAGTTCGTTTAAATTTATAAATAACTTAGGGTTGCAAGAAAAAATATTTGAGTTAGGGTAATGGTTGGGATTAAGTTATCGTTATGGTTTAAATAAGGTTAATGTTATATGTTAATTAGGGTTAGGGTTAATGTTAGATTAGGGTTTAAGTAGGGTTAGCAGTAGGGTTAAATTAGAGTTAGATTTGTTGTTAGATTAGGGTTAAGGTTATGATTAGAATTAGAACTAGAGATATGATTAGGATAAGGTTAAGATTAATATTAGATTAGGGTTTTAATAGGGTTCAATTAGTGTTACATATAATATTAAATTAAGGTTAGAATAAGTTCAATCACTAACCCCAACTGTATTCATTACCCTAATCCTAACCCTAACACTGACACTAACCCCAACACTAATCATTACCCTACTACTAATGTTAACCCCAATCATAAGTATTGTTAAGGTTAGGGTTTCATTATTGTTATGGTTAAGGTTATAGTTAGAACTAGAATTAAGATACAATTAATGTTAAAAGTAATGTTAGATTAGGGTTATAATTAGGGTTCAATTAGAGTTAGAATAGGGTTAGAATTAGAAATAGAGATATGATTAGGGTCAACCAAAACCTTAACACTAACACTAACCCTGCAATTGATGTTAACCCTAATTATAATTATTACTCGGGTCAAGGTTTCATTATTGTTAAGGTTAGGCTACAATAACAATAAATGTTACATTAGAGTTAGGGTTAGGGTTGATCATAGGTTAATATTATACTATTAATAAATATATATAATATTATAATTTAATATAATATAAAATATA
This sequence comes from Cryptomeria japonica, assembly GCF_030272615.1. Classification (NCBI taxonomy): domain Eukaryota; kingdom Viridiplantae; phylum Streptophyta; class Pinopsida; order Cupressales; family Cupressaceae; genus Cryptomeria; species Cryptomeria japonica. The sequence goes on from NC_081405.1 coordinate 234,277,493, forward strand.
AAATAATACTACCTTAGATATCTTTAATACATCCATCTAAAATATGCTGAGAGATATCAGTCTTGAGGTGCCTGTGTTGTAATAGTTATTGAGAATAGAGAATAGATAAGCACCTCAAGACTAATATCTCTCGACGTATATTTCATAAATGTATTAAATATATTTAAGTTGGTAGCATGCACAACACGACATGTATTTACTACATATAAGACAAATATCTAGCTCATAGTATATGTTGGCATTGTGTTGTCATTGATGTCAACCGGTATAGGATGGCAACCAGTATGGGACATTGATGAGCAGTGTTGGCATTGATGAATACCATAAATGGTTCCATTGATGTCATCTAGCATAGCAAGTCACCCGTAAGGAAGAGCGTGTCATCTAGCTTAATGGTCATTAGAGTCATCGATACACAAGTTAGTGTTGACTTGTGTTGAAGACATAAGGACTGCAGACCAGTAAGAGACATGATTTGCAGTGCATGGTTGTCACCAACAAGAGAGCGGGATGTTGGGCGGTTGATTGTGATGAAGAGGGGGAATGTTACCTAAATCACATCAACACTAGAGGATAAGTATGTGCAAGCCACCAGTATGCTATGTGGATGTCAAACAATAGGACTCCCACCAGATAAAGATGCAGTCACCATTTGAAGAAGGTTGTTGATAATGAATGTGCCCAACCGGATCACATGTGCCTGATTGAAGATATGCTGCTCAAATAGGAAAGCCACATTGGTGCATTGCAGGATGCAGATGACAAGGAACCACTCCCACCAGTAAGTGAATGAATCATAGTTCTCAAAGATACGATAATAGAGTTAAAGGAAAGTGTTTGAAGGCTTGCACCAGATCAACTAGTGAAACACTAGTTGCCTTAGGTGCATGAGATTAGGGATGTGCACCGGATCAACCAGGAAGACATGATGAGTTGTCGATACATAGAAGGGCAGATATGTTTGTCACCTTAACAAACATGATAATTGCAGAACCGGTCTAGTGGTGAAGAAAGGTGTTACCACAGATGCAGACAGATGGAGGCAGTTGAAGGTTGATGACATGATGTCATCAAAGTGTTTACCGGTAAGTATGTTCACTAGTAATGCTGACAAAGTTTAGATGTAGAAGGCTCCCATTTGATGAAGGTGATCATGAGGTAGGTTGGCATGTGTACTAACCGGTTTAGGTGCTCCACTGGAAGAGAAGCAAAGTACAAGGTTGAAGGCAGATCTGTTAGGATATAACCGATAGGGTCTATGAACCAGTAGATGAACCTGATAGTGTGGTTGGTTGATGATCTTATCTAGACCGGCATAAAAGACTTAGCAAAGGTGGATGTTGACAAAAGGGCCAAGTGGAGGTGAAGTGGCATGCATGCACAGGTCGGTGTGTTGTGTGAGTGAGGTTGTTGGCGATTGGTCCAATATTTATGGTGACTGCGAAGCTCGAGGAATGAAGGCAGAGGATTGTGGCTTGAGATCAAGGAAAAAATAGAGATCGAGCATAGACTGGTCTTGTAGATCAAAGGGGATGAAGGAAACCACATCACCCATGTGACCGATCAGACAAAAGGTCAAAAATCATGCTACAGACGGTAAAAGAGAGAAGATGTGGTTCGCAAGGTAAACAAATGGGCGATGCTCATTGATTGGGTATTGAACATCGATCAAGGAAATGATATCAAATTGGATATGATATGTCACAATGATCGAAGATCAGATCAGATGCAAATTCAATGCATGACGAAAACCCTAGCATGCCAATGTTCAAACTCACATTTAGGTGGGAAAATCTGGCTATAAGTATGCAAGCCAAAGATGTTGTTTAGTGTTGTTGAATGATAGAGTGTTGTTGTTGCAGAAGAGAGAAAACTAGTCAAGTGCTCAATGAGAATCAAGGAAGAGGTTGAGTGTGTGAGTGAGAAATGAGTTGAAGAGTTCAACCAACAACAATGAGGCAACCAATACCTAGCCATTGAGTCTAATAGAGGAGTATACCAGTGGTGACTGAACTGGCAGAGAAGAGTTAAAGAAGGTTGCAGAGAAGACAAGCAGAGAACTAGTAGGAATCAGATGGTAGACATCTGACTAAGTTATCAAGACTGATGGTGGATAGCAGCAGTGTGGCAGAGATAAAAGAGAACCGATAGAATGCAGAATCGACATAGAAGAGGAAGAGGTTGAACCGGTAAGGTTGCAGTAGAGAGTGAGTTGCAGCAGGAGATAAGGGTTCAGCAGTGAGAAGGTGAGCAGAGAACCGACAAAGGATTGAAAAGAGGAGAAATGGAGAAGAGACATACATGAGAGTTACAAAGTTATTTTGTAACAAAGATATTACTTTTGCATCTGATATATGTTTATTGTAGATCACTGAGTTGGAGCTCGATGTAGGGGTTGGTGCTCCTTGAGTTGGTGCCCTAAAATCAAGGGTTGGTGCTCCTTGGGTTGGTGTCCTAAAATAAGGGGTTGGTGCCCTAAAGCATGAGTGGTACTCCTTGGGTTGGTGCCCTAAATGTTGTAACCGAGGTTTTCATTGTGAGACTGGATTCGAGCAGTAGACTCCAGCGACACTTCTCACTGAGGTTTTTCCCATCTTGGGTTTTCCTCATACATCTAGTGTTATGTGATGTCCCTTTTATGTGTGGTAGTATTTGTGTTAGTCTCCCATCTAACTGATAAGTCTACTTTATGTTAGATCTGTTAACCGATATACACACATTGGATAGAAAAGGGAAAAGTTTGGAAATCAATGATTCACCCCCCCTCTCAGTTACATCTTGTGTTCAACAGTATACATCTATCTAGATATCTATTTATATTTTTCAAATACAAAATAAACATATTAAAAGATAATTAGTGACAAAATTCATCTTAAACCAAAAATGTTAAGAGAAGAATTATCTATTAAACGATCTCCCTCTACCCCCTCTCTCTTATTTGCTTTACCTCTCCTACTCTCACTCCCCCACTCATCTCTATCTCTTTCTATCCATATCTTTCTCTACCTTTTTATCTCTCTCACTATCTGAAAGATCCCCTCTAGTCTAATGACTACAAATTTTGATTTTTTGGTTTCACAATATTTTAATTTCTTTGTATTTTTAGGATTTTATTTTTTATTTTTGGGTTTTTACTTGATAATGGCAATGAAATTAAGAACATATAAAGAATATAAACTAGAATGGAAAGTGCAAAAATTAAATTTAGTAATAGATAATAAATTTTTAATTTTTATTTACTTCAATAGTACAAACATATCCATCCAATGCCTAATACAAATCTGGGTTTTCTATGAGATAGCCAATGATATAAATTTCTAATTTTTACCACCATCTAATCATTGATCTGCAACAACAAACCCTATTTTATAATCTACACTTGATGATACTCTCTAAACTCTATGTCCAGCTAAATGGAAATTTCAATTGGCTTAAAGATGGTACATCAAGCCTGTTTGTTGGTAGATCTATTTGTGAAATGCACCCAGTAACTTGATCTGAACTTTGATGTTACAAATTTTCCCTCTACAACTTATCGATCCACTGATAACTCCAAAGAATGATGCCATTTTTCTCAATAATGAATTTTGAATGAATTCACCCTTTAAGAAATGTTGGATTTTCGTCCAACCTTCCGATCTCCAAGGAATTTTTGTTCCCAAAAGTCTAACCCACTACTGAAACTCTTCCTCAAATCTCAATTCCCAATTTTTTACTATAAAAATGAATACTTGAATGATCAAATGAGGCCTCCAAATGTTCTTCTTTTGACTCCAAACCCTAATCAACCACTTTAGGGTTTCTTGGCTTTATTTTAATAAAGTTTATTTAAATATATCTCTCTCCTAGAGAGTTTAACCACTTGAAGGGTCTTATTCTTCATTAATCAAAAGACCACCTTTAAGACAACATTAAGCCTCTTAGGGACGTGTGCCATGCAAGGGCACTTAATGTAATGTTATATTATATTATAAAGTAACTTCTATTAAAAATAAATTTATTTTATTTAAAATGAAATATTAAAGTAATTACTTTAATATTTCAAATTTATTCCTAGATCCATCACGTGAACTTCAAACTGAAAACTGAGTGTTGCCGCCAATCCAAGGATGATGTCTAAATATAGCAGGGCCACTGCCATTCCCCTCCTAAAAAATAGGACCCCTTCCTATAATTTAGAAAACTGTCTCAAACCATTTTAAATGACTCAAAATGCCTCCCAAACCATCTCCCAATCTCCTCATAAAAATAGGGATCCTCCTAAAAATAGGAGACTGCATTTGCATATCTGGAAAGGTTTGTAAAGCCCCCTGTAAGGCTCCACTAACTTCGTTTGGATCCCCTAACCACTCTGCTAAGCTAAAGGAACCCCTGATTATAGGCTAACTTCTATTGTAGTTTGGACTGCTTATGGAGGGGACATTACAGTCCTCCCTTCTTGGAGATTGCTTGTCCGCAAGAAATTATTCGTTGTACCTCAAGAATCCCAAATCAGCCTCAAGAATACCGCTCTTCCAAAATGTTGCACTACTCTGATATCAATGCCAATGCACCACCAACCATGAAGCGACACAATAAAATCCATGTGAAACGATACACCCAACCAATCAATACTTGGATCCAAAATATAGAACCTACTGTATGAGATAAAGTAGTAATCATTGTTATATCTTAGACCAACAACAAATAGGATATCAATGATGTCATCATACCAAAGCGAAAGTAGAAGAATCATCTCATAAGTATTACTCATAAAGTAATCATGTTACCACACACCCCCATGTATACCAAAAGTTGATGTGGATCCAAATAATTCTGGAAATGTAGTGTATATCCATGTAGGACAATCACTTGTTACTAAACAACCAATGTCATTTGGCTCAAATTCCAACCAATAAGCAGTTGTACAGTCACAAGAATTAAGTGCCAACATCAAATTTGCAATAAACATGTCCTCACCAACACCCAAAGTCAATTCATGAGTGGTTGGTCCACTAATAGTATCATCCATAGATTCATTATGTTCACCCATAATATTGTCAATGTCAATCAAAATTTTAGTATTAGAAGGTTCTTGATCAACATTAACTATGGAGTAGTGTGTATCCCAAATTTGTTGGAGGGGAATCTTAGTTTTATGGGTTATCAATTTAGCTTTGTTTGCCTTCTCAATCATTACTTGGGATTGATTTCGTGTTGTTGTTTCAAAGTGAACAAATCCAATCTTGTTGGAGATTGCATCATCATATTAACCATGTCTAGCATATGCATCTTTCATGCCATCATTTGAGGACTCACCTTTACTACTTTCTCCATGAATAGGGGTTGCAAGTTTATGTTCTTTTCCAACTGTTGTTATAAAACTGGATGGTTGACAAGTAAAAGTTCCTACCATTACCTCATTCTTGTCTATCCTCTCATGAATGTCCACCATGCTACATTTCTTGCCACCATGATCTAGCTTGGATTCAAGCTCATGTATCATCAAAATATTATTGTCCCATCTTCTAATCCATACCATCACTAATATGTTTACCATTACTAACCAAAGCCAAGGTATAGTATGCAAAATAAACCAAACATTTTCTAAGTTCAAGATATTATTGGTAAGCAATATCTTAATCTCTAAAATTAACTCTTTAAGACAAAATGATTTGTATGATCTTAACAATTGTCCCCCCATTATCTATGATGTGTGACCAGCCAACTTGAAAACAATAATGTTCCCTTCCACAAAATTGGATATAACACTTGTAGTTGATCCATAAAGTGTGTATCTAATATTCTCATTGTTCTGAGCCTTCAAGGAGCTCTCTAAAAGAGGAAACTCATTAACCTCATGATGCAAACTATTTACACATAGTTGATTTTCTGAATCATACCTCTTCTCTTGTTCACACACAACAAAATGATCTTCTTGTTTGTTTACCTCAAGAAGTTCTTCCTCTACCTGCTCAACTTGTATACATTATTCCCTTGGAAGTAATAAGGATCTAAAGTAGGTTTCCCTTTGTTGTCTCATTTGCTCCATGAGATTTCAGTGATCGTTGACTACTTGCAAGTGTTGTTTTGCTTGCATGGCAAGTTCCTTAGCCTTCATTGCTCTTTGTCTCCACTCATTGCACATGTCTTGTGTCTTTTCCACATCATCCATGCTCGAATACAAAAAGTTAGATCTTGTGTGGCTTATATTCATATCAATGGAAGATCTTATGTTGTAGTCACCATTATGTGTTATGGCTTCCATGTCATGATTTAATGAAGGTATATTATTGTCATCAACTAGAAAATCAGAAGTACCATTATACCTTCTCATCTCATCTTTGTGGAGATCATCATGGGTTGTGTGTATGGTGAAAAGTGGCTAATGGAAACAATAACATTGAAAGACTAAATGAATTCAACCACAAAACCCTAGCCTAACAACAACAAATATCCACCATAACATATGAAGATTACCTAAGGCAATGCAAATCAACAAAATCAAAAAGATTATACCATCACATGTCCACTAGGGTTTGAATCTCCATTCTTCCTATCTCCATTGATCTTGCTTGATATGTTTGTTCTCAGATTTTATGTGTGCACAAGAGCTCAACAAAGAACAGAAATGTGGTTGATAGCTTGATCGCATAAGATTGATTAGAATGCTCATTAGCTGAATAGAATGCTTAGGGTTGATAATGGAAGAAGCATCCTCTTATATAGAAGACACTGTAAGAAATGGAGGGATAAGATTAAGAGGTGTACAGATAAATGGTCGGCTAGGATTAGAGGGTAGGTAGATGAAATAATAAAATGATAAAGTGGGTAGGTAGCATAGGAATTAAGAGATGAATGACATGTGTCGTGGGTAGAAAAGGCTAACGAATTAATTAAATAAATAAAAATTTGTTTTAATTAATAGAATAAATGGGATCATTTAAATAAATAAAATATTTATTAAATTTAGGAAAAGGATAATTTAAAAAAATAAAAGTATTTATTTAAATGAGGAAAAAGGCTAGAAAAGGATAAATGAATTAATTAAATAAATAGATTTGTTTAATTAATAGAAGAATTAGGATAAAATAAAAATATTTATTTAATTAGATAGGATAATTTTAGGTTTCTACGGGTTGTTGTCCAAGGTAAGTACCATACTGAAATTCTCTCTCATGAGTCATAGTAGCTCCAATCACATTATGATATATTGTACTAATCACTAGTCTGTTGTTACAAATGATAAAATCAGTCCTCTCCATTAGGACAACATGATATCCATCCAAAGAATCTAAAGCATAGGTGGTCTGCTCACTAACCAAAATGATTTGATCCTCCTATGGGATCATTGAGTGAAGTGTCTCGATCATCTCATGATCATCAAGGTGTGAAGGATAAGAAACAACATGCTTGTATGTGGAGTCCTCATAGATCTCCATCCTCCCTCACTTCATGGGTGGAAGGTCATCAACTAAAGGTGTTCCCAACTGAAGAGTATAGGCATCGTGGCTGTGAGTTAACTCCTCCTCTTTCATGGTCCTTGATGCAAATGTGAAAAGGTGATCTCTATCTGCAAGAAGGTGCACATAGTTGTTCTTCCTCTTGGTCAAATATTCTTGGAACACTTCATGATCCTAGGGCCTATCCTTCCCCCACAAATCTGCCACCAACTCATAAATGTGATCAAAATGGGATAAGGTCATCATGACCATATCATCCTTCACCTTCAACTGATTCATCCAGGAATGTGTATGATAGGACTTTCCTTCCTCGTGCAAAAATCTCAACTTTACCATCATGTTCATCCCAAACGACCTTCTGCATGACATCTTCCTCTTTTCCATGCATATGAACTAAGTCATCAACATACTAAAATGAAGGATTATCAGGATAAGAGTGAAATGACATCATATCAATCGACTCATACCTCTCTACAACTACCAATATATAATATTGACAGAATGAATAGATCATCACATACTTATCTTCCCACTCAACATGACTAGGATCATTATCTCCACAATCTTTCTTAGATTTAAAATCACATGAGGAAACTATACTATTGTTTAAACTCAAAAAATTTGAATGTTGGTCATGCCTTTCCAAAATGCCTTGGTTGTCTTCTCTCGCTTCTTTCTTCATGGTGGGTGACTCCTCAAGAAGTGTTGGTCTAGGAGGAGTAGTGAGTTGAACATCGTATATCTCCTTAGCTAGTTTAGGTGACCCAAACCTGCTAGATGCTTCCATCTCTATGGCTACTCTATTTTCAGATTCCCACCAACTCCATGGTGTAAGGTTCATGATGAACCACACATTGTCAAAGTTGAGTATCTTCCCATTTGACAATCTCCTAGTCTCTACGAATAACTCTTCAATGCAATGAATCTCAAACATCCTCGTCAAGTTCTCTTCAAATGTAAACATGTGTACAAAATTATGGAAGCCAAGGTTATTATAAGCTGCCATACCATGTACAAGGCTTGGATTTATGATCTTTCCTTCATGTTTCTTGATGATAAGGGATCCACAAGTTGTTCCACCAACCAATCAACATGATGTCAAGGTACATAGAGACTACTTTTCAAGTTGTTGATCCTTGACGATGTTGTCTTCATCTTAGTGCTCAATACGAAAACCATGCGATTCTTTTTCCTCCAAGCTAGGGTCTTCACATGATGACTAAATTTTTCTCTTCTTATCCTCACAGGTAAGCTAAAAGACACATTTGTTCTTTTCTTCCACCATAGGGTTGTCATAGGCTGACTGATTTTTGTTCTCCTTAGGATGCAAATCAAATGATAACACATATTCTTACCTTTCTTCTACAAACCTTGCAAGTGGCTGATCTATTATGGTGTCTTCTTTAACTTCGTCATCCTTATGAATGTCAATACCTTAATCCATCCTAGGACTTCCAAATGACTGAATTTTGTCTTTATTATGACATGGATAAGTTGAAACAATTCTCCTTTCTTTTCTTGTTCTTGCATATTTAACTCTTCACCTTTCCCAATTCTTTCTTTACTATCCTTTGATATTTCAATCTTTTTTCATTGTTGATATGGACTTGCAAACATCAAGTCATCTTCATCCTCATCCAGTAAACCCAAAAACTGTGTGAATAAAAGCATGTCTGGTATCTTTTGAGGAAGAGAGAAATACTTATCATAGCAGGGCATAATTGTTTTATTTGTTGGTGAAGCATGAGGACTCTTAGTTGTTATAGTAGATAGAGATGCACCATTAGAATGCCCAACTTTCCTTGAAGGTGTATCTTGAATGTGTTATAATTTTTGAAGCACCATTTGTTGCGAATGATGAAAGTCCCTCAACATTTGTTCCCTGCTAGGCAAATTTCCCTTAGTTCCCATTTCACTATCCACAATCACAACTCAAACCAAACTAAAGTGAAAACAACTAATCTTTACCCAACGGGCTAGCAAGATCATGGCTCTGATACTACTGAAAGATCCCCTCTAGTCTGATGACTACAAGATTTGTTTTTTTTTTTTGTTTTGCACATTCTGATTTATTAGTATTTTTTGCATTTTTTCGATTTTGTGGTTTTTACTTGATAATGACAATGAAATTAAGAACATATAAAGAATAGAAACTACAATGGAAAGTGCAAAAATTGAATTTAGTAATAGATAGTAAATTTGTGATTTTTACTTACTTCAATACTACAAACATACCCATCCAATGCATGATACAAATTTGGGTTTTCTTTGAGACAACCAATGATATAAATTTTTTATTTTTACCATCATCTAATCACTAATTTGCAACAACATACCCTATTGTTTGATCTACACTCAATGATACTCTCTAAATCCTGTGTGCAGCTGAATGGACAATTCAATTGGCTCAAAGATGGTACGACAAGCCTAATTCTCGATAGATCTTTCTATGAAATGCACCCAATAAGCTGATCTAAAGTTTGATGTTACAAACCTGCCATCTACAACTGATTGATCCACTGATAACTCCAAATAATGATGCCAATATGCTCAATAATAAATTCTGAATGAATTCACTCTTCAAAGAATGTTGGGTTTTCATCCAACCTTCCAATCTCCAGGGAGTTTTCATTTTTAAAAGTCTAACTCGTTGCTGAAACTCTTCCTCAGAGCTTAATTCCCAATTCGCTGCTGAAAAAACGAATACTTGAATGATCAAATGAGGCCTCCAAATGTTCTTCTATTGACTACAAATCCTATCGACCACTTCAGGCTTTCTTGGCTTTATTTTAATAGAGTTTATTTAAATATATCTCTCTCCTAGAGAGTTTGACCACTTGAAGGGTCTTATTCTTCATTAATCAAAAGACTACCTTTTAAAACAACATCAAGACTCCCAGGGATGCATGCCATGGGGGGGGCACTTAATGTAATATTATATTATATTATAAAGTAATTTATATTAAAAATCACTTTATTTTATTTAAAAAAGAAATTTATTCTTGGACCCATCACTTGAACTTCAAACTAAAAACTAAGTGTTGCCACCTATCCAAGGATGATGTCTAAATATAGCAGGGCCACTGCCAATCCCCTCCTAAAAAATAGGACACCCAAAGATCCTAAAATTTAGGAAATTGTCTCAAACCATTCGAAATGACTCAGAATGCCTCTCAGACCATCTCCTAGTCTACTCCTAAAAATAGGGATTCTCCTAAAAAATAGGAGAATGCATCTGCATATCTAGGAAGGTTCATAAAACCCCCTGCAAGACTCCACTAACCCTGGTTTGGTCCCCTAACCACTCCTCTAACCTACAAGAACCCCTAATTATAGGCTAACCTCTGTTGTTGTCTGAATCACCTATGGAGGGGACATTATAGTCCCTATCCATTCATTATCCCTCTTCATATTTATATATCACCCTCTCTTACTCTCTCCCTTACTCTCTATCTCCTTCCATCCATATCTTTCTCTACGTCCATATCGCTCCCTTTCTATCACTCTCCTTATTTCTCTATATAAATCTCCATCCCTTTCTATTTCTCTATATCACCCTCTATCTATATCTCTCCCTCTCTCCCTCCACCTCTCCTTTGTCTCTGTCCCTATATATTGAACTTTCTCCTCCTATCTTCCTTTCTCCCTCTCCTCCATATATATCTCTCCCTCTCTCTACCCCTCCTCTTTCTCCTTCTAATTATTTTAATCTCTCTCTCTCTCTCTCTCTCTCTCTCTCTCTCTCTCTCTCTCTCTCTCTCTCTCTCTCTCTCTCTCTCTCTCTCTCTCTCTCTCTCTCTCTCTCTCTCTCTCTCTCTCTCTCTCTCTCTCTCTATACCTCTTTATTTTTCTTCTCATATATTTGTCTCCACCTCTCTTTCTTCTCCCCTAATTTTCTTCCTCTCTCCATCTTTATTTTTATCTTTCTATCTCTTCCTCTTTCTCCTTCTCTATGCATTTATCTCTTCCATATCTACCTGTCCCTCTCTCATTTCTCTCTTTATCTCTCTATCTTCTCTATCTATCTCTTCCCTTCTCCATATCCATATCAAGGAAAACTTTAAGAAACCCCCCTTGGACAAGGTGTAAAAACCTGGGGAAATTTGTATAATTCTGAGGAAAATTTTAATTTTACTGGCGAATTTTTGTGGTTTATGGAGAAAAATAATAATCTCCATTGGCGAATTAGCCATGATCGCTCAAAGTTTGTGAAAAATCCTAGTGAATTGTAATGTTTTTTAAAACCCAAAAAATATTTGCATTGGCTATTTCAACCTATTTTCAAACCATTAAAAAAAAATATTGGCAATTTCAACCTATTTTCAAACCATAAAAAAAAATGGCGATTTCAAGCTATTTTCAAACCATAAAAAAAAATATTGTCGATTTCAAGATATTAACTTTAAGTCATTAAAAAACGTGGCACACAGTCGTCAACTCTCTGCCTAGAAGACTGCCCATTAGGGCATCTCGCGACCTAGCGACAAGCCCTTACGACTCTCTCTATCTCCAACTCACAAGCTAAAAATGCTAAGCCTTCGTAACCTCGAGATCTAGCGACTTAGGGAAACTGAACTGCCACTCACCAATTCTTGACCACAAAATGTTAAGTCCTCGTCACCGCAGCGACTTGGAGATAGTGGTAACTTTAACCCTTATCGCGTACTCGCCAACATAAAAAATTTTATCTCTTAACCGCTAGCACTTCACTCGCAAGCTCGCGGCTTGATCAGGTCTTCAAACATTTAACTTCGCGAGCTGGTGATAACCATTAAACCTAACCACAAACTATCTAGTCGCTAGCTCGTGACCTAAAAATGCTAACATTAAACAAACATGAGAGCTAGCGACAACTGTATGTAATGAGTTACTCGCTAACTCTCGCAGCTATAATGTATGACATCAGACCAACTCAAGACCTTGCGACCAAAGCAATTTCACTAACAATCTCCAGCTAGGTAACATAAAACGCTAACACCCAAAAAGCTAGAGACCTCGCGATGTAAACCCAAACCAACTTGTTGCTAGCTCGCGGCTTGATCACGTCTTCAGACATTTTACCTCGCGAGCTGGCGATAACCATAAAACTTAACCACAAATTATCTGGTCGCTAGCTCGCAACCTAAAATTTTTAAGGCTTGGATGCTGACTCATTCTTGAGGGACTAGTTTGAAGGTTTCTCCTGAGTCGAGGTTGATTAGACAAGCGAGGATGACGGTTTCAGAGGCATAAAAGGATTAGATAGCTTCTGGGTTAGAGATGGGAGATCACGGATTTCTCTGAGAAATAAGAGCTCGGGTTGCTTGTTGTCAGGGATTCTAATTTTTGAAGTAGAATTTGTCCAATCAAGGAGGAATAAAATCAGAACAAAATCGTTCAAAATAGATGAGCCTTAGCAAGATGTAGTGGATTTGATAGGCATTACATGACTTCTAGAGTCTACAGTCGTGTTGAAAAACACCCAAATGATGATTTTTCACGTGAATGAGCATCACCAAATGAAGTGTGAAAATGTTATAAATATAATGGAGTAGTGACTTAATTGGTAGAAGAGAAAAGAAACCTTTTTCATTTTGTGAGAGTGGTTTTTTCCTTAGAAAGGAAGATGATGTTTGAGCAAGATCGTGCATGGAGTTGTTGTGTGCTCTGTGATACCGGATGGGTGTTTTTTTGTTTTCTTCTGTGTGAGTTTGTTTATTATCAGAGGGGTTGTGAAAGTGAGAAGGATTGCCAGAGGGGGTGTGAAAGCCTTTTCTTGTCAAGAAAGGCCAAGCATGACACATCCTCTACTTCTACTCCGCCATAGGATGGCAAGGGGTTTGAAGAAGGAGCTCGCAGAGGAATGAAAGAAGGATTTGTTTGGGTGTGGAGTGGCAGCTAGTCATCTTTGTGATGACATGGAAGCTGTGACCCCTCCCCAACATATTACATTTACCCTAAAGCTCCTGTTTCCACTTTCCTTGATCATGGGCATGAAGGCTTGAGCTCCTCTTTCCATTTTCTCTATTCCTAGGCATGAAGGATTCCTCCTCTATTTGGAAATGATCTGTTGGATAGAACGTATCATCTCACATTCCATCTGAAGGCATCAAGGTGATAATAGCATGGCTCAAGCAGTTTTGCAAGTTGTATAGTCATTGGGGTTCCTTTTCTGGTTCCAGTAGTGATTCTAGACTCTAGGTGAAGGGAGAAAGTTGTATATTGTATAGTCATTTACAGAGCAAATGAAAAGGATTTAGTGTTAAGATTTGTGCAGGTTCTTGAAGGAGTTATATATAAATTTATTTTGCGTATAATTATATCTCTTTAAAATGATCAGAATCATGAGTTTTAACTTTTTTCATTTGTTGCATTGTTATGGTGTATGTAATTTTTTATTTAATGTTTCCTATTAATTATTATGCCCAGGAATGCAAAATTTCTATTAGTCTGGAATCATATTAAGGATTCACCTCATTGTAATTGGTGGGTGAATTATAGTCATAGAACACCTCCATATATATTACATAAACATCCATAGCATATAAAATCATAAGAGTATTAAGAATAAAGTATCAAACACCACAATAGATAGGAATACAACATAATTAGTAAAAAATGCATGCAACTCAATTAAAGGGAATATCTTTTGAGGATCCAATTCCATGATAGATGTTATAGAAAAATCACAATTTCATAATCAAAGGCAAACAAGAAAACATATTCACCCTCAATGAATCAACTATTATAATTGGAAGGTCATTTCACCAAGTCAACATCAAGACAACAGACTAGTGCCTTATTCTAGGGAATAGAGTCTCTTATAATTCAAAGACAACCTGATAATAAACTTCAATAAGATTCATTTGTAGTTAAATAGGAATGAAATTATGAATAATGCCACTACATACACAACCTAGATTCATATGTAAATTGAAAAACCCCTGACCATTCAATTCACAGTGAAAACATAAATTCAACACAAAGACAATTATGTGAAGATCTCAAACTGCAAATGATATTGATATTATATACATAACGAATCATGATATCAGAAAGTAAATTCACAATGTGATTCAGCTATGCACTTATCAAATTCTTGAACAATTGAGCTATTATAACTATATAAGAGTTTTCAAGTTTCAACATCAATAAAAGTGGCCAACTAGCCATCCCTCTCTACCGATCAAAAAGAAAAAGTGGCCATCCCTCTCAAATTAATCTTGCAATCCTTTTATAAGATGAAGATTCAACAAGCTTAGAATTACTGTGAGGAATCTCGGGTAGCAACCTCAACCTGACATTTCTTCTTTGGCTTTAGCATGGCTTGCCACCTGTCCACCTCTTTGTCTGTTGGCCAACTGAATGCCTTTACCTCTTCCAACTTTGCAACTGAATCTGTCTATTTGGCATCTGTAACTGCCCTGGACTCAACAATAAACTTTGCATGGTCAACGTCAACCTTAAACAGTGAATCAAGCATATCGTTAACGAAATTAGCATCAACCTGTTCATTTATATGCTTAATTATTTCTTCTTGCTCCAGAATCAAATCAAATTCACTGGTCCAATCAAAAACTAATTTCAAATCTCCATTACTACCATAAATTGAAGGCACCAATTTACTATAACCTTCCCCAAATGTCTACATTTTTTCATTTATAAGCACATCCTTCCCTGTGAAAAATGCATAAGCTGCATTCATTACCTCCATAATGTCTTTAGTGTCACTAATCTTGGGAGGGAACTCATCCCTATACATCATTGCAGTATCTAGCTTATGCATTAATCTGCTTCTTCCTGACCAAACATTGAACAAAGGTCCAAGAAAAACGACAGCCTCAGAGGATGTTTTACTTGCCTCTTTCAAAGAAATGTACAAATCATGCACTACCATCAATTTTTCTTTCAATACATTAATCCCATGTTTCATAATTCCTGACACAACGGAGATAGCCTTGAAATTTTGTTCCTTTTCAATCTTTTCAATTTTCCCTGTGTATTCCTCCATTTTTGTTGTCACGTCAGCTAGTATTTCTTGTACTTGTTCTATTACTTCTGTAATCTATATTGGAGGGGGCTCATTTGCAATTTTTTCTTTCAACTCCACTAACTCTTCCTCCAGAGCACCCTTCTTCATCAATATCTCTTCATATTTTTTTAGACAATGCAATCAATTGGGTATATGTTTCTGTGTATCTTCTTGACAAATCCTCTGTTTTTGATAAATTCATGAAAGAAACTTGAGTAAAAAATAAGGCAATCTCTGTGTTAGTTGTGTTCTGCAAGTTCCAGATCATTCTGTCAACTTTCTTTCTACTTGGATGTTTAGAAGGTGGGGCTTTTGAGTGGAAGGGGCAAAAGACCAAGAAGCAAGTGTCTTTGACTTAGGATTAAATCCTGATCCTTTTATTACATCTCCAATTTCAAATTCAGTTTTAAACATTGGGTCCTCTTGCTTCCTAATTTGATCAATAATAAAAATAGACTGGATATCCCAGTCAGGCATCATAATCATACCAGTACTTTTAATCAATTGTCTTGCCTGTTCCACAGATATTTTCTCCCTGTCAAGATCATATTCCTGTAATGCCTTGATGATCTCCTCTTTCTTTTCTTCATTTGCTTCCTCTATGATCAGATTTTGTCTAATTGTTTTTGTTTCAACCTTGTCAAAAAACTTTTAAATTCATCTGACTTAATAAAGTCATCATCTTTCATGAACTCATTTGACAACATCACATGCTCATCAAAGCCTTGAGCAAGGGCTTCGTTTGTTTCTCCCTGTTCTTCATTCTGCCCTGCTTCTCTGAGATCTGTCCTTATTGGATGAAAGTAGTATCCTTGTTCTATAATGATTGCTCTAGCAGGGTGTCTCCTCACAATTGTACTGACCTCATTGGTTTTTTGTTTCTTTACAGTTGACACTCGGGTAGATTGAACTTCATCCCCACTCTCTACATCATCAGTAGACACACTAAGTGGCCTCTTGCCATGTGAAGAATGGCCATCTTGGGGGTCTTGCTGCTAAGTAGCCACTTCTATAATTTGAAGCATTTGTTCCATCAGAGTTTCATATAAACTCAGCATTTTGTTAATCCTCTCCAGGTACGGGCTATTAGGGCAAAAACCTGAGAAACTAGGGTCAACAGCCTTCAATTATGCTTCAACTCTCATCATTTTTTTCCATTTTCTTCTCCTTTCTTGTACTTCATCTTTTCTCAGCAAATTTCTAACCACATCTTCATCATCCAATGGTTCATGGTCCTTTATTGTGGCCCAAGATATCATTTTTGGCAATGCACGTTTAATTAATTGTTCAGGATCACAGAATCTAGACACAACATTAACCAACCTATATTGTTTAAGGAAAATGTTTACTTCATCAAAGGAAATCCTACCAATGGTAAAATCAGACGCAACCCAAAGCCTAGGAAGAAGAGAACCCTTCCTGTGTTTGTCAAGGTATTCTTTTTTAACTAGGGTCAATTGCTAGATAAACTCCATAAAAGCAATCCTAATTGGAACAAATTTTGGTAAAATATGGGGAGGCTGAGGACACCCATAGACTCTGATTGTTAGGATTCCCATAGATACTAAGAGGGGGGGGTGAATCAGTATCTAACCGGTATATTAAATTTCTTAACTTAAAACATGTAGAATATATTAGAACTGTGTACCGGTAAGCAAGAAGTAATGCAATAAACATAGATAAAAGCAACCACATGAAAAACACACCATAACACAAGGATTTAACGAGGAAACCCAATGTGGGAAAAACCTCGGTGGGACTTGTGACCCACAATATTCACTTACTGGCCAATAAGAGAATATTACTACTACAAGAGGGGCTTGCACATGCAGGAAGGCCAAGTGCCTAGAGCACACTGCTCAAAATAGAAGTCTCACTGACTTACAAAATGGATTATATAAATCTAGTGTCTTGTACTGCTTTAGAATAGCATCTATAATGCCAAATCTAGTATCGGTTTCTGCTCTGCTTCTTACATAAACCCTTAACCTATAATTTGCATAATAGGTCTCCCTAATTACATTATATCATCCTTGTTTTTAAATATTCTACAATGATCTCTTATATATATGAGTCATTTTACAATGTTGCCAAGTCGGCTTATAAAGATTTTACAATAATAAACAAAATATATTACAACAAAAATCTTGTCGGCCTTTGTGCCAATATGCTTCCTTTCACTATCGGTGTCGGTGTTCTAAGTGCCAGTGTAGAGTCTGATCTTGTTAGTGCTGGTGGAATGTCTTGCCAGTGTCATAGGATTGTAAGGTTGCCATCAATGACAAAACCTTCAATCACCTTCAATGTCTCATTGGAGTGTGCATATGCCAACACTGATCACAATAAAGTCATCAAAAAAATAAAAGTCCCCCTAGTTATGTGAAATAGACCAGTTTGGAACTTACTAGTAAGGTCTCAAAACTCTCCTAACATTAATTGACAATCGTTCCCTATTTATTCCTATCATTTCCATAATTGGCAAAACAATCCAATTTTCAAAGAAAATGAAAGAAGA
Organism: Cryptomeria japonica; assembly: GCF_030272615.1. NCBI lineage: Eukaryota > Viridiplantae > Streptophyta > Pinopsida > Cupressales > Cupressaceae > Cryptomeria > Cryptomeria japonica. Next base: position 234,295,461 of record NC_081405.1, read on the forward strand.
ATGGGGAGAACTATTGTCCCAAACCTGGGTCCATCTTTGTATTGGAATTAAGACACCCAATTCTTCTTTGAAAAACTCCAATTCTTTATCCAAGAACTCAACATTATAGAACAAGACTAAATGCATCAGCAATGAATCATGCTTGAATGTAGGGCTAGGTGCACCACTTTGAATTTCAACTAGAGCATTATGAATGTGTTCAACCACATAGCCCACATAATCATAATCTTTGTTAACATCTGGGTGTTGAATGTCCATAGCCATCGTCAGTAATTCAGCTGACACTGTTGAATCTCCATCAAAACCCAACACTCGACATAATCCATAAATTGTACAATGCATATAATGGTGGAAAGGTGTGATGTCAAATAGTGGCTCGATACTCTATGGAATTATAATTGATTTCCTATTCACCCTAGGCATGTATCTGGGAATTGCATGCTTCTTGATAATACCTTTGTATTTGTCATAATCCTTTGCAATCCGCTCCAAATCTATATCTGTACATGCAGCACCAGTAATCTGGAAAGCTTCAACAAAGCTAGCTCTGTTAATTGAAACTGGGGAAGACTGGTTCTTTCTTCTAATTACCACATATACTAGGCAATAGTGTTTGGCCAACTCTTTGATGAAATCCACATCAACATACACATCTGGCACAATTAACTTTGCCATATTTAAATCCCAAGGGTTTGACATCAGGACACCCTTAACCCTATTATTCCATAAATAATGAAATAGAGCAGAGCCAGTCATATTAAGCATGGTAGGATTTCTGCATTGGCTCCATAAATCTTTCCATGCCAAATCATTTGTATTCAAAGCAACGGAAGTCCCTGACAGCAAATCTACAAATTCTTCTTTGTATTTCTTAACCGTCTTTTCCCCAGTGCCACTGGCCTTGGAACCTCCACGTCCTACTCCTCCACTTGTCGTGGCCTTGGGCTTGGGCTTGGAACATCTAGTTCCACTTGTCACTTGGCTCATTTTAGCTGTAGGAGAAAAACTTAACCAATTTTATGAAATTTTCCCACACCCACCACTCTGAATTCTCCAAAGTTGTTGCAGAGCTCAATTCACTGGATTACCTCGAAGATAAAATGCATTAATGCAATTATACAAAATCTTGGCTCGATCATGCAATTAATGGTATTTGGGCGCCGTCACTTCTCTCAAGTCTCATTAGTTGCCACACTTGCATGAACTAGCTACTATGGCATTAATTCAAAGCTGAAGTACTCAAGCAAAATTTGAATTCATGCCCTTCTATTTGATTGGTGATTGCCATTCAAAACTTTTACAAAACCTGGCAAACAAGTCCATGTGTTAGCAAGTTAGCGACAATGCTACCAAATCCTCTTAATTGCAAGCTCGCAACCCCTTTTACGAATCCTCAAAGAATCTCACGAGTGAGCGACAACCGTTAATCTTCATCAAGCCCTTCAGTCGCAACCTCTCAACAAAATTTGTAATATTCTTTCTTTACCTGCGAGCTGGCGACCACTTCAAATCTAACAAAACAACTTATTTCATCGCAATCTCGCAACTAGAAACTTAACTTGACCTAAACCCTTGCGATCCCGTGACAACAAGACACTTAACCATCGTCACATGCTCGCAACACTTTTTAACTTAAGACTTACAAACCCGCAAGCATGCGATGACCACAAAATCAGACCAAAACTTACCTGTTGCCAGATCGCAACTTAAAATACTAAACAACTTCAAAAACTATGAGCAAGTGAAAAAACCAACTAAGCTGTGATACCAACCACATCGCATGATCACAAATTAAAATGACTTAACTGCGAACACCTTGCGATAACATAAAATCACACCAAGTCGCAACCTCACAACATAAAATGGTATTTGGGCACCATCACTTCTCTCAAGTCTCATTGATTGCACACTCGCAACCGGTTATAACAACCTAGCAAACAAGTCCACATGTCAATCCCCATCTTTAATCGCACACTCGCAACCGGTTATAACAATTTGGAAAGAAACCAGCGAGTTAGCGACAATGCTACCAAATCCTCTTAATCGCAAGCTCGCAACCCCTTTTATGAGTCCTCAAAGAAGCTCGTGAGTGAGCGACAGCCGTTGATCTTCATCAATCCCTTCAGTCGCAACCTCGCAACAACATTTGTAATATTCTTTCTTTACTTGCGAGCTGGAGACCACTACAAATCTAACAAAATAACTTATTTCATCTCAAGCTCGCAACTCGAAACTTAACTTGACTTAAACCCTTGCGATCTCGCGACAACAAGGCACTTAACCACCATTGCATGCTCGCAACACTTTTTGACTTAATACTTACAAACCCGTGAGCATGCGATGACTACAAAATCAAACCAAAACTTACCTGTTGCCAGATCGCAACGTAAAATGCTAAACAACTTTAAAACCTGTGAGCAAGCGATGAAACCAACTAAGCTGCGATACCAACCACATTGCATGATCACAAATTAAAATGACTTAACCACGAACACCTCGCGACCTTGCGAAAACATAAAATCACACCTAGTTGCAGCCTCACAACATAAAATGGTCAAGTGCAAAACATCTTGCAAGGTAGCGACAACTAAAATCTCCCAGTACTCGCAAGCTCGCGACTTAAACTGACTTGATGATAAAGGACCTGCGAGCTAGCAATAACCATAAAATCTCAAAAGTTTTTATCTCTTGACCGCAGTGCTCCAACGAGTACCAACAAAAAATGATGTTTTATGTTAATTTACCATCATAAATAGGCGCGAGCAGTGGCACACAACCCATTAATGACTTAGTACTTACTCGCTAACTCTCGCGGCTATAATGCATGGCATCAAACCAATTCGAGACCTTGCGACCAAAGCAATTTCATTAATAATCTCCAGCTCGCTAACATAAAATGCTTACACTCAAAAAACTAGAGACCTTGTGATTTAAACCCAAACCAACACTCGCTAACTCGCCACTTAAATTGTTAAACATGAAATTTATCTGCGAGTCAGAGATGAAACATTAAACATGTCTCATTGTCTCAATGTCTGACAAATCATTTGACCACACTTGACGTTGACATGGACAAATAAAGAGAGGACAACTTAGATTTTCAACGCACAACAACTTCGGTTTACTAGCCAACTAAGACAAAAAAAACAAACACAAAACCCTAATCGCCATGAACATCATGTTAAGCATTTAAATTTTTAATGTAGAATAGTAGAAAGGTTCTAGCAGTAACAGTTATGCAATATGAATAATTTTATGGATCTTGTGACACAAATTGTTGCATTTCATGTTCAACATAATGTGGAACCAAATACCAATTTACTAATAATTTAATTGTTTACTAATAATTCAAATTCACAATTAAAAATATGAAATAAGTATACATTCTGATTGACAAATTCAAGGAATACAATATCAAAAATCATCAATGACAACTATAGTATTGCAATTTTGCAAATTGTAATTGTAATATGACTCAAGAATTGTAGTATAGTTATAAATACCTATAAACTGACTGCTAATTCACTTCAGTGACTCACTCTGAGGCTTCTATATCCCAAATGGACTCAAGATCCGGAAACTGACTAGTACTAACAGGTTCATCTTCATTCTGAGTCAGGTATTCAAAAATTTCTTCGTCTTCATGCTGACTCTGAGTCTGCGATCCATCATTTGTCTCAGCACTAGCAGTAGCAGTAGCACCACCAGCTTTTAAAGTGTTGCACAGTCCTCGTCTTTCACGCATGAAATTCCAGATTGCCAGTGCCCTATCATATGGAAAATCTCTAACATTATACTGGGTTACAAACAACCTCAAGCAAGTTTCCAATTTTTTATCTAATTTGTTTCTGATCTTTGATTTCAAAAGCCCTAATGCACTGAAAACTCTCTCATCTTACACCGACCCCAATATCATTGTTTGACATAAATCACCAAGTTTCAAATATTCTGGCACTGCAATATGCAATGCTTCACTTTGATCTATCCTTTTCCAAAGCCTTGTGATTGATCCAAGTTCAAATGGATTCTCCAAGTTAACCAACTGTTATTTCATAAGAAATACAAACTATTTACATTGTTTTTTAAGACGATCTGAATTTAAAATTCCTTCTATTGGTTGTCCATTGCAATATGCATCTTTTGAAAATATTAATATCAATTCCTCTATTTTTTTTATGAAACATCTTTGCGTCATTTGGATTATCTCCAATTGAATTCCAAAATTGAGGATACACACAACCCATGGCTTCAAGTATTTCTTCTCGAGGGAATCTTTCATGAATCTCAGTTGAAAGTTCATATGCAATAGACTTTAAATTATCACTAACAGATTTGACAATCCTGTCAAAATCTTCCTTTTTAACTGGTAGTGCTCTGCCTCGCTTACTCGTCTTAGATTGGTGCATTGGTATCTAAAATCCTTTTACAAAGACATATAACTCATTTTTTGTATTGAAATGTAAAACATTTTCAGCATGATTCAAATCTGTAATTATCTACCACCTAAAAAAATTTGGGCTTCCCCCTGTTAGATCTGAATATAGACCATCCAGGCTCAAGCATGTCATTTTACGTAGAGTGTTATACTCATTGATATACATATTTCTATCTTGGTATTTCTTAACGAGTTTGTTCATTGAATCCAGCATGGGGATAAGACTAGCTAAAGTTAACAGTCTCTATATCACTTAACATATGTAAGAGATCAGGAGCTTTGTCTACTGTGAGGCGTTGCTCATACATTAGTCCGATCAAGGATTGATATTCTATTAGAACTCATTCCGTTGGTCCATGCAAGGAAATCCATCTGGTCTCAACATCCCTGAGAAGCTTGTTTCCTGCTATTACTCCCTTAGCAAAAATCTGAAATTCTACAAAACGTTTAGGACTTCGGCAAAAGTATGAGTGGAGCTCGTGGACCAGATCTTCAAATTTTGACACAGTAGGGAAATTGCTTACAATTCTATATGCTAAATTCATTCGATGGGCCATGCAGTGAATGTCAACCATGTATGAAGCAATACTAGTTTATAATTTTGCGCAAAGATCGATCCTTTGACCTTACATTACTGCAGCTCCATCAGCTCCAACACACACTAGCTTCTTGGCAATTGTCAAGTCATCCATACCAGCAATTTCATTCAAAGCTTTCTTAACTTCCAAATATAATTTTTTTTTGTTGAATTGCCCCTCATTCTACGAACACAGAGTAGATGAGCTCAACGAACGTGTTCTTTTACGGTATACACATGCATACAAACCCAATCAGTGTTATCTACCGCAGTAACTTCATCTATGGATAATGAAATGAAATTTGAATCTTTTACACTCTCTTGTAAATTTTGCTTTTCCACCTTAGCGAGACAGTTTGTCATTTCCCATCCAGCGTTTATTGACCAATGTGACATAAGATAGTGAGGAAAATTCAAAAAAGATAATAAATTGCTAAATTATGAGAAATCTTTCATAGGACACCCTCTCGACAGAATATGAAAAACAACACTCATCTGAACAGTCTTTGCCAAGTTTGCATCTTTCGTTGCATGTTCAAGCCCACCCTTGATTGTATTTCCAAATCCACTATTACCAATCAATGTCATTTCGTGGTTATGCTCTTCATATTCCGCAACATACTTAACATGAAGACATTATTCCTTTGATTTTCATCTTACTACTTGTGTTTCCTTTCCGTCTATGATCTACTTTTCATAAACCTTACCAATATGCTTTTCTATGGTGTCAAGCTTTAGCTCCATCTTTTTCTCTCTTTTAGTTTTCCAGCTACAAATCTTACACCTGCATTCTGTTGGTTGTTCATCATTGTTTGGGAATGGTTCAATGAATGGGTACTTTGCTACCCAATCAATCTTAAAACTCCTTGTCATCTCCCACTCTCGCCCCAGTTTTACTTTCCTTTTTCTTTTCTTCCTACCAACATCATCTTCAGGACTAGCATTTGCATCCGAGTGAATTATCCCATTATGTGTATCCCTTAGAACATCTTCTGTCATGTCGATATTTTCATCCTCATTTAATACATTTAACTCAATGACAATCCCACCTTATGGTGGTGGTGAGCTACTATGAATGGCTTCTGCAACTGCAGAAGTTGATGAACCAGAAACTTTGTCAATTCCAAAGAAAGACTTTATGGTAGTATCTTTAAGTTTAAGTTTTGGGCATTTTGATGGCCTCTCAATCCCTTCAGTTTTACTAGTTTTACTGCTCTAAGGAGTCTTACCCTTGTCTCACATCCCAATCCCTTCACCCCCTTGAGGAGTCTCAGTCTCACCCTTGTGTGACATCTCAATCCCTTCACCACCCTGAGGAGTCTCACCCATGTCTGACTATGACATCTTGAGTCTTGACCTCTCACTATGAATTAAAAGTTAAAACTAATACTATCAAGTATGAAGAAATGATTACTCACCTTTATGCCTTCTCAATTCTCTGAATCAGGAAGCAGGAATGCCTAGACCTGTGTTGCAGGATTGTAACTCTGGCCCTCCACCCTACAATGAACTTCAACTTTCCAACTCAATTTACAGAATGCGAATCGAGACTCGAGAGCTCCCAATTTACTAATCAGATAGGAACAAATTGTAAAAAAGAGTGTAAGAAAGAGTGTATTTATAGCAATCCATGATTGCATTTTTGGTGAATTGTGTAGGGCCCGGGTGTCGCAATTGCCAATAAACATTTAATTTAATTGCATTTTTGGTGAATTGCGTGGGCGTGCAATGAACATTTAATTTAAGCGGGGTGAAATGGGTCCTCGAATACTTATAATTTTTTAATTGATATTGGCGAATTTTTTCGATGCGTGCAATGAACATTTAATTTACCAGTGGCGAATTAGGTTCTAGGTCTGTGGTCATTTTACTATTGCTGGCAAATAATGGAGGTGATCTAATACCCATGTCCAAGTGATTCCAAGCGAATATTACGGGCATGCACGTCGACAGTGTGTGGTCAATGGTGAAGGCAGATTCTATAGTGTACCGTTAACCCCGAAATTCCGGGCGATTTGACCATGATTTTGCCCCAAACTATTTGTGCGGAATTCGCCAATTGGCGAAGATTCACCACTAAAAAACTCTCTGATCCATATCCACCTCTATATGTACCCCCCACCCCTCTCTTCCCTTCTCCATATCCATATCCACCTCTATACATACACCCCACCCCCCCTCTCTCTCTCTCTCTCTCTCTCTCTCTCCCCTTCCCTTGGTTAAATATCCACCTCTACCTATGTCTCCCTTTCTCTTTATCTCCTTTTTCTATCTCTCTCCATTTCTTCCTTTATTTCTCCCCCTTATCCCCCCATCTAACTCTCTTTCTCTACCTATCTCTCCCTTTATCTCTCGTATATTTCTATCTCTATCTATTTACCTTTCCATATACATGTATACCTCTTTCTCTCTTGATCTTTATTTTCCCCTATTGTATTTGAAAAACATAAATAGATATCTAGATAGATATATACTATGAGCTAGATATTTGTCTCACATGTATTAAATATATATCGTGTTGTTGATACTGCTAGCTTAGATATCTTTGATACATCTATCTAATATACGTTGAGAGATATCAGTCTCAAGGTGCCTATCTATTCTCAACAACCATCTCAACATATGTGCATTGTAAGTGATATATCTCAACATATTTTAGATAGATATATTAAAGATATCTAAGCTAGTTTAAATATATTTAAATTATTTTTTAAAGTTTAATAAGTATGGGCAAGTTTATTCTATATTAATTTCATAAAAAAAAATATATATCACAAAATGAATATAAATTAATTGATAAACTTTATTTATTAATAATATATAATTTAATCGTCTTAATAACAAAACATATTATAACGAATAATATTTTCATAATAAAATAAAAAGGTAAATTATTTTATTTTATTTTATTTTATCAGTAAAAGGCCGAAGCCAAAGAAATTTTATTAATTAAAAAAAGTAATTACAACTCCATTCAGTGTGAGAACCGATAGGAAATAATAGAGGGAAGAAAACTTCCGGTCTCGCCCAAATCCATTGGAGGATCAAAATCTAATTTTACAATTAGCTGATAATTTAGTAGAAGATACATGAGTCCCTGGGTAAATTACATCTTGGCTAAAACTACTTGAAAGAAAATTTTGACCAAGATTTATGATGTACTGAAATTTGCCCCTTTCTTGAGAATGATGTCTTCGAATATGGTGCCCCAAAGACAGCTCTAACCTTTATTCCTTTGTTCTTACCTCGCAAAAAATAGGTACAAACTATGCCACTGATCTGCAAAGGATCTTAACACACCTTACGACTAAGATCAATGTCAGGAGAAACAATATGAAGCATGAATGAAATAAACAACACCAAGAAACTCCCTATTTGATTAATAATGCCCCACTTCCCTTAAAGGGTTAAGCCCCTTTAAGCTAATCGTGACCATACCTGCAAAAACCTTCAGACCTGTTCTACATTAAAACACTTCAAGAGATGTTAGCCCACAAATATACTCTATCTATGATGCCAAGCCTTTACCAATAAAGCAACAACAACCACAGAGCTATCACAAATGAAAAGAACTTCAAATCCAAAACCCTGCCTATATCAAAGTATAGAGATATCATAGCACTATACTGGGAGATGGGAAGCCATTCGGAAAAAGGATCAATAAGACACCACAAATCCTTACAAAGAAACAAAGATAAAACATAGACCATAACCTCTCTGGAGACATAACAAGCCCATTTCTTCCCAACATTCCACTAGTTAAAACACCAAAGAGAGAATTCACAGAATAAGGTTGTCCTGCAGAATTGCATTCTACAAAAAAAATAAAAATATAAAACAAACCAGGGCCATTACAGCCATGGTCAAACCATCGAAGGAGTTAAAGGTACCCAATATGCTCCATCCACATGATCATAGATGCATAAAGGTGAAATATTAATAGAAATATCTACAACATCATACATATAGCCACATGAAATGCAAATGTGTTAATATGTCTGCCTAGCATTATATGAGCACACCTGCATCTATGTGTGTATACTTATGCTGAGATAGATACTTCATTAATAAAACCTATAGCATAAAAATGTATCCTTTCTACATCCTATGATCAATGATAAAAATATGTGATAAGCCACTAAAAAAGGTATTGCATATCATATGAGTTATCTTAAGCGTCTGCATATAATAGTAGTTATCTTGAGCGTCAGATTACTATATGCATATAACTTCAAAAAGCAAGTCATCTGCTATCTAAAAATAGTAAAGTATAAAAGTCTTTCATACAGATTAGGTTAGCTTAGATTAAACATATTTTCGCAAAAAAATATTCCTCAAAAGGCAGGCCCTTTCCCTTGAGCCCCTGCCTGGTCTGATGGAGAGCCCTTTGGCGAATCAGAGAATTTCAGATTCTCCATCTAGGCTATCATGTCCATGTTGAGACCTTCGTCCCGAAGGTATATTGCCAACCAGTGGCTGTGGGGAGGAATTTTCACATTGAACCACCACATGAGGAAATTGACATTCCTCTGGATGATGGGCCTTCTGTTGGCAAACTTCATAGGATTATCATGAATCAGAATTGGGGACCAAGGAACCTAGCGGTTGTTCCATGTAAAGATATCATAATGCCTTGGCTTGGGGGCCAAGAGATCAAAAGTAACATTCACCATTACTCGGTCAAGCTCTATGAGAATGCTTTTCTTAAAAACCTTTAAACATAATTTCCTAATGAAATCCCTATTAGGATCGAAATGGAGTACTACGACTAGGAACATAGAGGAAATATATGAATTTGCTCTAGTCCTATCCTCATCGGTGATGAAATCTTCCCCTAAAGTTTGAGTAACCCCATTGACGACCAAATCGTGAGGATATTTCAAGAGGCCTGTTAGCCAGGCTACCTTTATTTCCCCAGGAATGGTCATTTGTCTTTTAGAGCTCAAGAGCTTGAGTATAGTATCCATGGTAATTTGAATTTTGCTTAGCAAAGAATGAAGAGACCGAGAAAACCTGGTCATTATAAAGCTAGAAGATTGTCTCCAAAGTCGGGTGTGAGAATGAAGTGAATTTAATTGAGACTGAACCAGAATGATTAAAACATTGGAGCTAGTACTTTCTTGAGAGGCATATCACATATAAATGAATGCAAGACCATCCTCGATATTCCCTCATTCAATATCGCACATGCTTAGTGTCTGGTTAATATATGCATGATCGACATGTGCGGAGATGATTGATACAACTCAGTCGGTGAGGTGAATTTCTCAGAAGAGGGTACGACTGGGTTTCAGATTTCGAAGTGGGTTAATGAGGTGGATTAAAGAGAGCCGACAGATGTCATGTCCAAGATAATTATGGGGGAGGGAGATCTAACACTTATAATAGTTAGGATCGCTAAGACAATGATTACTTGACAATATCCATTGAAATAGCCTGAGCCTCAAGGGTGTGTGTGTGTGTGTGTGTGTGTGTGTGTGTGTGTGTGTGTGTGTGTGTGTGTGTGTGTGTGTGTGTGTGTGTGTGTGTGTGTGTGTGTGTGTGTGTGTGTATATAAATACATATATCTGTATATGTATTTATATACATATAAATACATGTATATAAATATATTCATATATTTATATATATAAATATATACATATATTTATATATATATATATATAAATATATACATATATTTATATATATATATATATAAATATATACATATATTTATATATATATATATAAATATATACATATATTTATATATATATATATATATAAATATATACATATATTTATATATATATATATAAATATATACATATATTTATATATATATATAAATATATACATATATATATACATATATATATATACATATATATATATATACACATATATATGTATGAAAATTTATATGTATATATAAATACATATACCTATATATATATGAATGAGAAAGACTGTATATAAATCGGACTTATATCAACATAAATATGTAATTATATGTATATATGTGTGTGACTATATATATATATATAATGGTGTGATTCCTTAAGATGGGCTTGCTAAAGGGGGGCTAAGCTCAACTGTCGGTTTGGATCAATCAGTTTCACATCTAACAATTATCCCACATACACCCAGGAATCGCACCAGTTCGTATTCAAATACACCGACAGGAACTTCTAATGTGACCACGAGCTCATCTTTTGAACTTCGGCTCAAAGTGAGCACCCACAGTCGGTCGCACCTTATCGGTCATCAAAAGACCCTCAATGAGGTTACCCCAATCCCCGTCGAATAAGTATGTGGTTCCTAAACACGTGGCTCCAGACAAGTCACCTCCATCGAGTGTTGACATAACTCCAAAACTGCCTCTCTGATAGCCGATGGCAAACCCGATCACCGAAGATAGATCCATCGGATATCAGCGTAGCTTCTCATAGACTCCTCTAATAGCCGATAGCACTCTGATGACCCAAGGAGGATCCATTGGACTTCGGCGTAGCTTCCTTACAGTCCTCCCAATAGCCGATGACAACCTGATCGCGTAAGGCGACTTCATCAAGTACCGACGTAACTCCAATACTGAACCTCTGATAGTTGATGATAGCCCTGATCGCCTAAGGTGAAACCATTGGGTATCGGCTTAACATCGAACAAGTCCACCTGATAGCCGATGCTACCCCGATGACCGAAGGTGACTTCATCAGGTCATCGGGATGACGTCAAATCTGCTACTATGAGCTTCGTAACAGATGATTCTTAAGATGGGATTGCTAAAGGTAGGCCAAGGAAGAAGAAGGGGTAAAAGAACAAACCTAGAGTGGTTAAAGAGCCTAAAAGGGGCAAGGATAAGCTATTGCTAGCATCCGAGAGAGCAAGAGGGAGAATTATCCTCCTATTGAGGATGACATATGGATTTCGCTAGGCTAATGGAGGCATTGCCTTATCAGGCATGGCATTGGTTTTGCCTAGGATTAGAACTCTCTGATGAGATGACCTAAGATAGAGTATCAGGGAAGAAGAATGCCATTAGCTCCCAAGTTAGCTAACTCATTAGCCCTTTTGTTGCCTTCCCTATAGATTTGATTGATCGTAAATCTCTTTAAACCCTTGCATAATTCAATGGCCCATGTTAATAGAGAGTTGAGTCTCCAATTGGGAATACTACCTTTTCTTAGAGCGTTGATAATAATTGTTGAGTCCCCTTCAATTTCCAAATTCTTCACTCCCAATTTTCTGCAAATATTAAGGCATTCCAGCAGGGTAACCAGTTCAGCCCAATTATTAGTCTTATTACCAATTGGGTTAGCCCTAAGGGCAATTTCCTTTCCTTCCCAGTTATGGATAGAGCATCCTATCTATGCCACCCCTGGGTTGCCTCGGGAGGCCCCATCAAAGTTTAGCTTCAATCATCCCTCACCCGGAGGTTGCCACTTACATTTAGCTCTTTTCCTTAGATTTACTTCAGGGCCATCCCCAATATAGGGTGGGATAGATAGTCCCTCCCATTTCCCCTTCATCTTCTCATCCCAATAAGGTACTGTAGCATTCTTCTTCGGACCGAAGTTGATCATACTGTTGATTTTTTCGATCATAGCAGCCTCAATTTTAATGATTACCTGCTTCACCTTTAATTTTTCATTTTTGAAAAGGTGCCTATTCCTTTCCTTCCACAATTCCCAAATTATGGTAGATGGAAGAGATATCCATAAGCCTTCAAATAGACAACCTTTTCTTAGGATGGGTAAAATAGTTTGAGGAAATGCAGAGGACCAACCTAGTTTATGGGTAAACCACATTCAACATTGGTTTGCATAGTTGTTGTTAAGGAGGAGGTGGTTTGTGTCCTCTTCATCCTTTTCACATAGAGGGCATCTACTAGGTCCCTCATACCCCATCCTCCTAAATTTTCAGCAGTTAAGAGCTTATTCTGGAGAGCAAGCCATGTGAAGACTCCAACCTTGGGTAGGCAATACCTGTCCTAGCAGAGTTTCAGAGACAGCTCCATCTTGGGTCTAAGTTGAGCTTTAGTGATGTGATTATACCCACCCTTAGAGTTGTATTCCCCATTCATGGAGCCACCCCACACAAGCCTATCCTTGCCTTGAATAAAGGAAATGTTTCTATCTTTTAGAATTGCCATGAGTTTATCTTTATCCCTTACAGGGATATCCTCATTTTCTCTGACTATCCATTTCCACCTCGCTCCATCCTCTGAGGGGGAAATGTAGTTCCCAATTAGTTTCCCTCTGTTTGATTCTAGGAGTGCTCTTGAAGGCCCGAAGTCATGGATTTTCTCAATCGCCTTATACCCTCCCCAAGAGTCTGACCAAAACAAGGCATCTTCCCCTGACCCTAGGTTCCATGTGAGTTTATCTGTGATAATATTTCTGCATTCCAGCATAAAGTTCCATATGCGAGAGCCTCTGGGTGGATTGTTTTCTCTAAATATTTGGATAGGGTCATCTTCTTTAAGGCATTTATGGTCCAATATTCTCGCCCATTTTAAATGGGGATGTCTGAACATTCTCCATACTAACTTTGCCCCAAGGGCCCTGCTTTGGTCACAAATATTTTTAATGCCAGCTCCTCCCTCTTCTTTTGGTCTACAAATCTTATCCCAAGATAGGAGTGATATTTTCTTATCTTCATTGGCACCTTGCCAAAAGAAAGTTCTAAGGTGTTTATTTAGCTCATCCCGTTTTTTAGCCAATAAATTATGACAAGAAAGTTGGTAAATGGGCATTGCTGCTAGAACTTATTTGACCAAGGTTGCCCTACCTGTAGAGGACAACCATTTCCCTTTCCAAGTGTTAATTTTATTCTTGATTTTTTCCACCATGTGGTCCCAAGACTTAGATGTCTTGTTCCCCTTATCTAAAGGGATGCCTGAATATTTGCAAGGGAGGAGACCAGGCTTGATCTCCAAGACCCTGCATATCTCTTTCTTGGATGCGGTTTCTATGTTGAACACAAACACATCTGACTTCTCCAAATTGACCTCTTGACCCAAGGCTTCCATGTAGGATTTGAGGATACTTTTGAAGACCCTTGCTTCCCTAATGTTGCCTTGACCAAAAAACATTGTATCATCTATGAATTTTTGGTAGGTTATGGGAGTTAGACCACTGGTAATGGGTATACCTATGATTCCACCCTCTTCCCTAGCCTTTGAGATAGACCTACCAAGAGCCTCTGCCATAATGATGAAGAGGAAAGGAGACATAGGGTCTCCCTTCCTAAGTCCCATAGAGCTACTAAAAAAACCTTCAAGTGTGTCGTTGATCATGACAGAGAATTTGGGGGTGGATATGCATTAAAAAATAAGGTTGACCCAAGATTTGGTAAAGCCAAATTCTTCCAAACATTTGCATAAAAATCTCCAATCCAATTTGTCATATGCTTTACTAATATCTAATTTGACCAGCATACTTGGTGCTCCATTATGTTGGACCGAATGTATAGCTTCTTGAGCTATGATTACCTCGTCATAGATTGATCTATCAGGCACAAAGCCTATTTGTTCTTCGTTAATGATGATGGGGAGAAGTTTCTAAAGTCTAGTTGCTAGAGTTTTGGTAAGTAGTTTATTAAGGGTATTACACAAGGCTATGGGCCTATATTCATTAAAGCTATCAGGTTTCTCTTTTTTCGGAATCAGAACTAAAAAAGTATTGTTGATCTCCTTCAGTATCTTACCTGAGTTTCTAACACCCTCTAAGGCCTCTGTGATCTCTTGACCCATAAAACTCCAACATTTTTGGAAGAAATTGGTTGGGAAGCCATTTGGGCTCGGAGCCTTATCTAGATTCATTTTCACGAGGGCAGTTTTAACCTCCTCCTCTATAAATTACTTAAGCAGACATCTATTGTGTTCTACATCAATAAGTTTTGGAATATTTATAATTATATTATGTTGGCCTCTAAGGTTGGAACCAATAGTATTGTTAAGGATTCCTTCAAAAAACCTCACCGCTTCCTCTGCCACCTCTGGCGGGCCTTGCATATTTACTCCTTGGTAGTTCTTAATGTTAGAGATTCGGTTTACCCATCTTTTCTACTTGGTACTGTTATGAAAGAACTTTGTGTTGCGATCTCCATCTTTCAACCATGTTTCTCTGGATTTTTGTTTCCAGAAGATTTCTTATTTTTCCAGAATCTTTTCATACTCTTTTAGTAATATTTTTTCCTTTAAGAAGAGAGGTTCATCCATCCCTCGATCCAAAACTTCCCTATTAACATCCTTGAGGTCCTTTTCAACTAAAAGTTTTTTTATCAAAGATGTTACCAAAGTGCTCTCTATTCCACTCCAAGAGCCTCCTTTTGATTAACTTCAGTTTGTTTGCAACAATATACATCATTGAACCTGAGAATAATGATTCACTCCACCATTGTTCAATCAGGTTGATGATGTTATCATCCTTATACCACATGTTCTCAAATTTGAACGGGCAGTTTCTTGGTCTTTGTTCTACCAGGATGTTAAGTTGGAGTGGATAATGGTTAGAACCGGATAAAGGTATGATCTTCGCTTCCATAGTGTAATTGAAATTCATAAGCCCCCCATGTATAAAATATCTATCAATCTTTTCAGCAATATTGCTAAAGCCTTTCCTTCTGTTGTTCCATGTAAAGGTGTTCTCTAGTGTCTAGATTCCAACAAAGAATTCCTATTGATCCAATCATTGAAGTCCAGTGTCGCAGTAGGTAACTTATTACTGCCTCCTCTTTTGTCTGATGCCTTAAGAAAGTCTCAAGTTCCCACCAGACTTGAGCTTTATCCCTATTCTGAATAAGACCATAAATATTGATCAAGTTAAATCTTAACTTATTATTATAGCAGTTTACCTTTCCGCCTATCTAGTTTTGTTTTATCTCTGATGGTGTAAAAGAGGAATATCTAGGATCCCAGATGATTGCTAAGCCTCCTGAAGCCCCATGAGCTGGGGAATACTTCAGTTTTCTAAAACCTAATTTCTTCTCAAAGAGGTCTATCTCAGTTGAGTTCATTTTAGTTTCTTGGATTAGAATTATGTCTAGATTTGATTAAGATATACAATGTTTTATGATACACTAACATTCCATGATAAGAGTTTCATGGCTCAGTGGGGAGGAACTTCCCCTCCCCTACATTAAATAGTGATGAATTTTTGGGTTGTCCCATAGCTTCCCCATCCTTGGCTCTTAATTCAGAAAGGGATCTCCTACCCCTCCTTTTAATGGTCTTGGCACAATCAGGAGTCTTTGCTCTCCTCTATATTATGGATGCCTAGAATGTTTGGGTTCTCATTTTCCAAATTATCTAGGTCAATGAACAATTCTTCTGTTTCCATATTAACTCTGGTACGTTCCAATAAGTTTTTCACATATAGCTCCCTCTGCTTTTCCAATTCTTCGAAGTCACAAACCTCATCAACAAACTGTTCCATTAGGTCATTAACTACTTCTTCCCCAATAAAGTTGGCAATAATGTTGACTTCCCTTTCTACTTGTTCTTTCTCTTCCGCTTCTACCACCACTAGATCAATATTTTGGGATGGACTATATTCCTTTGCCCCCCCCAACTTTCCTCCATATCCTTATCATACGTTGTTGGTTGTTCATGCTCAGATCCTTGATCCTTACCAGGGTGACACAATTCCTTCACCAATGGTTGCTCTTAAGGGAATAATTTTGCTTCTGTTGAAATCCCTAGGGGGATCGTACAGTCTTCATATCCCTTGTTAATGATAAATTCTCCTTCTTCAATGTCCTCAACATCCTTAGTTTCCTCAATATGCCTAGATGGCAAATGTATTTTCTCAACCACAAACCCTCCCTTTTCTAGATTGAAACTAATGTCGACCCCAGGAGTCCTACTGGATCTCAATTGAGAAGGAGGCAAAACTGGAGTCGATGCAGGGTCTAGATCGAGAATCCCTTTGAAGAATTCAGGATAGATAAGGAAGGATGACACCCCTGATTTAATCTCAATAAGTTTTAAGGTTTTAACACTAATGTCCATATTAATTATCATCACACAGTTCACATACTTCTTATATTTATCACTGATTTATACAAATTTGCCAATGTGATTACGAATTTTCCTAATAATTTTAATATCCATTAATTCGACTGGTAGGTTAGGTATCAATACCAGTCTATCTATCTTTAGAGATTGCATATTATTAGGGTTAAAGTTCAGAATCCAATCTAGAAAATAAAATTAAAAACCTTTGAAAGTCGGAGATTTACCTGTTAAGAGTTCCTTCTTGTGTCTTGGGTTGCCACAATCAATATACAGAAAACCTTTAGATAGGATAGCTATACTTACTATCCAATTGAAGGATGACATAAACCAATCTGCAATAGCCTCTGATGAAATTCCAAGACCCTGCCATCTCGCAAAAACTCCAAAGGCCTTGCAAGATTGTTGAATCCACTTAACCAGATTCTCATTAATCTCTAAAACATTGACCAAGTCTGAGTTAGGGTCCCTGATTAAACCCGATCCCGTCGTTAAGGTTCAGGAGGCAGCAAGGCTGTCTTGCCCTTGCTTGAAAAAGCCTTAGGTGCAGATTGAGTTTGAACCGACCTTCTGGGGTTTTTAATTTTGCTTCTACTATTATTTTCTGAAAAAAGGCTAGCCCAGGGATGTTTTAAATAACCTTCCTCAAGATTTTGCAGCTGATTGAACCTATTGGAAGTGGTCGCCCTATAATTGCCTTAGCCACATTCCCTGCCATTCGTAGCCCTTGGAGGCTTTTTCATGGCTGCCCTGCGAACCCTCCTAGGTTTCACCACTTGCCATTCTGTCTTCTCCTAAGGCAGGGGAGCCCTAATCCCCGGGTTGCCATATCTGAGCGCATATTTAGTCCGCTCAAAAAACCATTGTTGGTGGAGAAGATCTGGTGATTTCCTCAGAGGAAATCGGGATGAGAAAATCGCTCGATGCCTTCCTTGCCTATTTTCGCCCATTTTCGCAGTTTTGATTTATGTGATTCATACAAAAGATAAAATTTTATCTATAAATCACATTTTAGATTTATTCTTTTCATGCTAAAAAACAATTTAAACAAGTTTGAAGTATTAAGATTTAATTAATTTGTTCTTAAAAAAAAAGTATCTTCCAAAAAACATTTCAAAAGTAAAATATAAACAAACCATTTTTTAATAAGTAACTTTTTTTTTTTAGTAAAATAGAAAGTAAAATTTCATTTATAAATTGTATTTTAAATTTTACTTTCTTATCCGTAAAAAATGAAATTAAAAAACATTAAATTATTGGAAGTATTAAAATTTTATTCATAAATTATATTTTAGATTTATTTTTTAACAAGTAAAAATATTTTTTTAAATATATTCTACGAAGAATGGAGTAAAAATATTTAATCTTTGAACAGTTAAAATGCATAAAATTATTTAACTTAGTTTTAAAATTATTTTGTGCTACACCTTCTCCTTCTATCTATTTTCATATTTATTACCTTCTTTCTCTTTTCCTAATTTATTCTCTCCTCTTAACACTTTTATTCTACTCTCGAGGATAATTATTTTGAAAGTTATGCATTTACCTTGATTTTCTACTTGCTATTAATATTATTTTTTGAATGAAATGTACCGTTCAAAAGATTATCACTTTTGATTAGATACTTTATGTTGTTATTGGCTTAGATACTTTATGTTGTTGTTGGCTTAAAGGTTTGTTCGATTTAATTTTCTTTTTTAACACATTCACACCATTCCACTCCACCTTGTGTTGCCACTGCAATTATAACATTAATTAATAAATATTTTAAATATAATTATATTATGCTTTTAATATAATATAGTGTTAATTAAACATTATACGATTAAGGTTAGGTTAGAGTTAGGATTATAATATTATTAATATATAAAAAATAAATATATATTATTATTAAATTAAAATTATAATGTAATAATATTATATAATTTTTTGAATAAAAGGGTAAAAACTTTATTTAAAAACAGAATCAAGAATTACAAAGAGACCCAGAGCCCCAAGGCCCTAGAAGAGGACCACCCAACCAACCCCAAATTATCCTACTTCATAACCATCCATGTCCTCAGTAAATATCTTCTGTAGGTCCTGATAGTAATCCCCGGAAAGATGCTCCCAACCTTCAACTTTCCAGTCCCTACCATAATAATATTATATAATTAATATAATATACTATTAAACAATTTTGTACTTAGGGTTATAATATTATTATCTTAATATAATATATAATAATAATAATAATAATAATAATAATAATAATAATAATAATAATAATAATAATAATAATAATAATAATAATAATAATATAATATTATAACATAAAAATTATAATATAATATTATTATACTAGTAACATAAAATTATATTGGGGGTTGACCCCGCAGTGCAACGGTAAGTTGCAACCCACTATTGATAGTGGGTCTTGTGTTCGAATCCCCGCTCGTTTGCTTGTGTGTGCCTACGCTGGAGTAAGTTCAGTCCCGTCATGTAGCTTGCAGTTGGTGTTGTCTACTGGAGGCATTAATGCCTCTCCTTGTACGATTCCCGTACACGGACGTGGTGGTATGTCCTATGACCGACAATCCGACGAGGGTGTTAATGCCCCTTTCAATGCTAACTGTGTCGATAGGCAGATTAATTGAACGATGTGGTGTGATGAATAACACATGGAATGATAAGGTGAGGGAGATATAAGGGGTTATGATGGAGTGATAAGGAGAGACCGTGGAGAGATAAGGAGAGGAGATTGGAGAGATAAGAAGAGGAAATTGGAGAGATAAGAAGAGGAGATTGGAGAGATAAGGAGGTAATGGTTGTTGTTGTTAGAACTAATGCTTAGAGGTGTTAATGCCTCAGATATGTAAAAACGAGGATGAGGCCCCTTGGTTTGTGGCCTCACTTGGCGATTGGACCAAGATAAAAATCCATGTCACTGATAAAAATAAAATAAAATAAAAAATAAAAATTATACTGGGGTTGACCCCGCAGCGTGATGGTGGTCACGAGCCCTGTTGATAGGGCGGTTGCATGTTCGAGTCCCACTATGATTTGATGCTTGCAGGTTGTGCTGGACATAGTGTGGGCGACTTCCCAAGGTTCAACTTCGAGGTGTTAATGCCTCGCTATTGTTGATGTGACCCAAGTCCGATGGTGTATGTAGAGTGTGGGCGACTTCCCAAGGTTTGACTTAAAGGTGTTAATTCCTTGTTGTTGCTAATGTGAACCAGGTCGGACGACATATATATGACTACAGGCTTCAGAATCCCCATTGGCATCATTGGTGTTGACAGTTCTGATCATGTGGTAGGTGGGTTGTTGCGACGCTCGATCATGTAGAGACATACGTGTGAAGAGATAAGGTGCAGGAAGTAAAAGGAGGGGAGACATAAGGATCAATGTTGTGGAGAGATAAGGAGCGAGATACATAAGGAGTATGATTGGAGAGATAAGGAGTGGGGAGATAAGGTGTGCTTGGAGTGATAAGGTGAAAGATGATTTCAGATATCACATTTGGAGGTGTTAATACCTCATCATGCAAGACAATGTACTCGAGGATGGGGTCCCCCTTTGTTGCCCCACTAGTTCATAGCTCCAGTCAAAAGCGATTACTGAGCAAAATAAAATAAAATATAAGATTATATTAATATTAAATACGGTTGGAGTAAAATTATGGTTAGGGTTGAATTAAAATTATGATTAGGGATCATAATTATAATATATTTTTTTTGATACGAAATAAATTTTTTATTAAGGAAACAAAGATATTACAATATGTCATAATACAATATTCTACCATTATGGCCCAAATTCTATTGCAAAACCATTAATTTATTCTTTTTGGGTTGTAATGGCACCCACTATTTCCTTCCTGACCAAGGCGAGTAGATACAACATCAACAACACTTGTCTCCTCGCCCATAAGGTTGCAACCTCATGTGCAAGAAAATATGATGGTCTTGATTGTTCAAAGATTAGCCTATTGCCACAGTTTCAAAATAATTCTATGATTAGCTACAACTCACATTTGTAAGGGGTCATGCTTACTTCCTCTATCTAGAGAATTCTTCTTCTTTCGTTTACATAGTGGCCCTTTCCAAAAACAAGAACTAACTTCTTTCTTTTCTTAGCATTATATTTTGCCCGTCTCTTTCTTTTTGGCAACCACAATAACCAAAGTCACCTCTCTATACTCTTATAAAGGAGCTTTCATTCCACATTGACTACCTCACAAAAATCAATCCCATCCATTGCCATATTCGCTAGGCTATCTGCCTCGGATAATATAATATTATTATTATATGTTAATATAATAATATAAAATAATATAATACTATATGATTATATATTAATTTATTTAATGCCTTGTGTATTGCATCGTGATTGCTACTAGCTTATATATTTAATAATATATGCATAATAAGTAGAGAGATATCCTTCTCAAGGCACCTATTTTTGAACAATCGATCACATTAAAATGTAATAGGTTCCTCAAGAAGGATATAAGCTAATTATTAATTAAACCCTATATAAATTATAACTATATTTCATGTTTATAACCTTTTCATTAATTTGTCAAACTATGCTCCAAGCAAAAAGGTTTTGACCAAATATATGTTAACACATTTAATTTTGATCATTACTTACAATTATGAAGCATTTAATATTTCATGAAATATTTAACCATTATTTATGGTTTTAAGTCATTCTCTTATTATCAATTTAATTCTCGCTATTTTGAAAAATATATTTATACAGTGTATCTATTCTCCTTACAAGTCCATGTATACATTTGACCAAAGCAATATATAATTGCTATATTTATTTATTATTCTTGGTATGATAATCAATAAGCATACAAAAACATATTAAAAGTAATAAATATCAATATTGTTAATATTTTCAATTAACTTTGAGTTACAACGAATGATATACAATTCACACGTCCATAAGAACAATCACTTATGAAGGGAGGCCTAATAACACCTTAATATGTGCAAGACAAATTAAAAAAGATTTTAGATTGAATTAAGGACCATCTTTCCCAATTAATAGAAGAATTACAAATGCTAGCAAAGAGGATTTCACAACACATTACAAAATAATCAATCATTCTATGCCTTATTCCAATTCAATTGGACTCGTGTTCCTCTCCATTTGTTTACATATCAAAGATCAATATTGTCCTATCCAAACACAACCTTGTTTAATTAATATTAGAAAGAGATGAAATTAAGTATGATTAGGACGTGGATGACTTGATGTGTCTACAATAAATGTAAGAATAGATGTAATAAATGACAAATGCATACAAATATATGTATATATTTTTGGACCGGTTAAAAATATATATGTATATTTAGTTCCTCCCATAGGTAGGATACTAATGCATTCATTGCATCCAACTTTTTAATTAGTTCAACCAATCATTGCATAAAATTAAAAATTTTGAACTACAATTCAATAGTCTATAGTTATTTTTTCATTTAATATTTTTAAAAATGCCATTTATCTTTCTCTCTATTGGTTCATGTGGGGATAGTCATTGTAAAAATCATTTTTTTTATAAAAATCATGAGTTCAATTAATGACTCGAATGACATATAAAATATTGTATACACCATCATAAAAAGTACATTGTTGACTTTAACATCATGTTGTCTCCTTAAATGATATTTGTGATGTCATTCATATCTATCCATCTAATTAAGAACAACTTTTTACTAATTATACTTAATTTACTTTAATAATTATTTTAATGTAGAAGATGTTTCTGTAACTAGGAAAATGAGAAAACATATCAAGGCCTAGAGTTATGCAACCACAGAACATAACAAGCTATGAAATTGATCCTGATTCTTTCAACAGAGCTATGAAGACAAGATAACCAAACTAAATGCAAACCATTACAAAACGTAGATATCTCCTCCATATCTCTCCATTGTTTTTCTTTCTCCTTCAAAAGTGTTGTGGCTATCCCCTACAAGGTTGCAAGTGTGATGGAAGCAAGATTGCAAAGCGAAAATGACAGCGTAAGGATATTCGAGATGCAGTTGAAAAAGATTGATGAAATAGACCAATTTATAGGCAAATTGGTAAGAGAATGAAATTTGTATTAAAGAGATGAAAGATGTAATTTGATTCGAAAAGGGAAGGGTTATGACACCTTCTATGTCATGACTATGATGAATTTCCCATGCAAGGTGTGAGGACAAGTTGTTATGTCAAGAGCTATGACATGTTGCTATGTCAACACTTATGATGAATGAGAGAATCATGCTTCCAAAGTATGACAAGTGAAGCACAAAAATAGGGGAAACTAGAGAGGGATAATAAGGTGGAAATTAGATTTGAAACTAATTAGTAAATAGGTGGAAAAGAGAAATTAGTGAATTAGGAAATTATAAATGAGGAAATTAGGAAATTAGGTGACATTAATTAATAAATTTTCATTTATTAATTAATTCACAAAGGGGACATAATTAGCCAATCAAATGAAATATTTAATTGTTACAAGAGAGACCTAGAATAAATAAATTGATTTATTTAACCTAGAGGGGAATGCTAATTAGGATTAAATGATTAAATCATAAAACCCTAGGAGATAGATTAGAAATGAAAGGATATCAATTAGGTCATGACAAGACTAAAGCAATTGATATAGGGTCGATCATGATTAAATGACAGAGACTTGATGATTGATAAAAGACTGATATTGATTGACAAAGATCAATGACAAATTGATCAATAATTGACAAAAGGGAATCAAATTGATAAACGGCAATTGATAAGGATCAATGATCTAATCGATCCAAAATTTACGAGAAATGATGATTGATTGAGACCGATGACAAATCGATCAAAGATTGATAAAAGGTTGACTTGATGAAGGTTGAATAACAAAAGATCAATGACAAACCGATCACAAATTGATAAGGGATCGACAATTGACAATTGACAAGAGATCCAAAAGGATCGAAAATGATGATAATTGATCAAAGATGGTTGAAAATGATAAAGATCGAGGACAAAACCCTAATTTGACATCAATTAGGATTAACGATGTCTAATTGACATGATAAGATGATCACAACTGAAGATTGAAATTTGAAAATGATATTGACAAGACCTAATTACAAATGCAAAAAACGCAATCGAAGGGGAAAGAAGTGCAAAAGAATGACAAGATGTCGACAAATGATAAAGATCAAGTGCACGACATAGAAGAAATGTTAATAAGATGCGAAAACCCTAAAATAAGGTCGCACGAACATGTTAAAGTATGACACCATGAGCATTGACCATTTTTAGATGCTTACAGTTTCATATATGGAATCAATAGGATATTTATTGAAATACATAGTTGTGGTTTGTAAAGAAGGGTGCAAGATGCTACAAATAACCTCGAGCACATGCAATTTCAAACCTAATAAGCCATGTAACTAATATAGAGCATCCAAAAAGAACAATTAGCTAGATGATTAACAATGGACATGTAACTAATCTAACTACAATAATCAACTACTCTACCTAACAATAACTACTATTTTTTCAACACCCCGGAGAGAAGGAGGTTTAAAATCAGTAACATTCTGGGTGGCCAAATGGGTAGTCTGCCTGGTTCTTACTTGGGGCTCCCCTTAGGCCAAGATCCTCCGGATACCTTTTGGGGAGCCTTGGTGGATAAATTCCACAAAAAGCTGTCTGGATGGAAGGGAGCTCTTCTTAGTCAAGCAGGTAAGGTTCAATTGCTAAAAACCACTCTTCAAAGTATCCCTCTTTATGCCATCAGTCTATTTAGGATTCCTGCTAAGTATGCTGAGGCCATTGAAAAAATTTAGAGATCCTTTTTATGGACAGGGGTTGAGGAGAAGAAGAGAATGAACTTAATTGCATGGGAGAAGGTCTGTAAGCCTATGAACAAAGGAGGTCTGGGACTTAGAAGAATAAGAGACATAAATGACTACCTCATGGCCAAGCAGATTTGGAGAGGATACAAAAATCAAGGAGAGTGGAAAAAAATATGGGACAACAAATATAAAAGCCAATGTCCGAATCTTCAAAGTTTCCTCAAAGCGGAGATTATCCCAATTGGATCCAATATTTGGAAAAATGTCTCTAGGACTAGAGACTTAATTATCAAAGGTACAAAATGGAAGTTGGGGAAAGGGAATCTTATTCAGTTCTAGGAGGACCCTTGGCTTTTGGAGTCCCCTCTAAATGAAAACCTTGAGTGGAACAGATATTAGAACCAATGCAAGGAAAGATTTGGAACCAAGGTGGAGGATTACTGGAAAGATGGACAGTGGAAAGACTTATCTCAAGTGGATCAGTCTTTGGGTAGTCTGAACAAAGTTATGAACTCTATGGTGAGGATTGAAGAAGAAGATCATCTAATTTGGAAACTCACAACTAGTGGTACTTTTATAGTGGCTTCTCTATATCATCAACAGTTCAATAACATGGAAAGTCCTTGCTGGGCTAAAGCTTGGGTGAAAGGCCTTACCCCCAAGATCAACATTTTCTTTTGGATAGCTCTTCAAGACAAAATTCTTACAATTGAGAATATCAGAAAATGAGGTATTAGCATTCCTAGTTTCCGTATTCTTTGCAAGGAGAATGAGGAGACTATAAATCATATGCTCTTTCACTGTCCCTTCTCTGCTGATGTTTGGGGAAGCTGTATGGATCAATTCAATATCAGTTGGAGTTTCCCCAACTCGATTCAGGAGATTTTCAAGTCATGGTATCATCCTTCAAAAAACAAAACCACAACCTTATTATGGAAAATTGCCTTACCTCACATGTGCTGGGGTCTATGGAAAGAA
This sequence comes from Cryptomeria japonica, assembly GCF_030272615.1. Classification (NCBI taxonomy): domain Eukaryota; kingdom Viridiplantae; phylum Streptophyta; class Pinopsida; order Cupressales; family Cupressaceae; genus Cryptomeria; species Cryptomeria japonica. The sequence continues at coordinate 234,321,293 of NC_081405.1, forward strand.
AGAAATGATAGAGTTTTCAGAGAAAAGACTACTAAGGCTAAAATTGTGTTTGAAAAAATAAGAAGAAGTATAGTGGAAAACATGAATATTATAGGTGGAATTGATAATCCTCACACTAAGGAGGATCAATTTATCTATAAAAAGTGGAGATTAAAGGCTCAAGAGAGCATCCAGAACAATCCTTGAGAGGGAGTGATATGGATTAGTCCGCCTAGGGGATGGATGAAAATCAATTTTAACGGGGCCTCTAAGGGAAACCCGGGGGTTGCAGGATGTGGAGTGGTCCTAAGGGATGAATGGGGAATATGTAAAATCATAAAATGTATACCCATAGGAAATCAGACCAATCATGTTGCTGAAGCCATGGCGGCTTATCATGGGATGATCCTTGCCAAGGAAGCCAAGTGCACTAAAGTTTGGTGTGAAGGAGATTCCTTAAACATTATCAATTGTTTAAATATGAAATTCCCGTCGTCTTGGTCAATTAGTAATGCTATTAAAGCTACTAGGAAAATCAGCGAAGAGTTTGAAATGTGTGTTTTTACACATGTATACAGGGAGGCCAACTTTTGCGCTGACTGGGCAGCCAACCTGGCTTGCCAATCGGGAGACATCATTACTAGTTATGGTGAAATGGAGATTGCAAGTGAAATGAAATCCTTGCTCAATCAGGACCAAAGCTATACAAGGCAACGTGGTACTTTTAATAATTATTTCTAATGACCTTTTCGCCTTTTTTGATGCAGGGCTTGCTTGAAGATAATGAGCTTTTAAATAGGTGTCTTATCATCATTATTTGGCACGGATTCTGGGCATTCTTACAGAATAACCATAGAAACCAGAGGAGAAGTTATCAAAACGAGAGAAGGCATTGCAAGGAAGGTGCTGGAAAAATGGGAGGTAACAAGAAAAGATTTGAACTTGCTTCGTGCTCTGACTGGAGAAAGAATGAAGAAGTCTGGGATATCCTTTAGCAAGGGGGTCTGAATGTTTTCATGGAACGACTAAGTGGGAAAGACCCCACAATCACTAGCTATTTCATCAAGAACTGGAAAAATGGAAAAATTCTGATTGGATCACAGATGATGAATGTCGACGAAGAGGTTATCGCGGAGGCCACGGGGATGTCTACCGAGGGCATGAAATTTTACAGGGACAAAGGAATATCAGATAAAGTAGCAAACAAGTTTCCTGTAACAGATGGAGAGAGGAGAAAGATGATCAAAATCGACAACTCCTACCACTCCCCGAAGAGAATTTGCAGGCCATGGAGGTTTGTTTTATTTGCTTCTATTGAATACATTACCTTAGATGGTAGGTTTACCAGGGCCTACGGACATCATTTCGTTATACTCAATCATTTTCATCATGGAGAAAGGATTAGCCTCCCCTATTACCTTGCCTGTTCTATGAATCATACTATAAAGGAGATCCAGAAGGACCCTAAAGGTGATCATGCCCTCCACCAGGGCTCATGCTCTTGGTTTATAAAATGCTAAAGGGGAAATGCATTGAAAAGCCTATCAAAGGCAAAAATGCAAGAGATGAGACTACGAAAAGTAAAGATAGTGGTTTTAATTTTGATTCAGAGACCGAGGGAGAGTCAGAAGAAACTAGCAAAAAAGGGAGGAATAGGGTCAAGAAGAGGAGGATTATTGTGGAATTTGAAATGTCGGATGCTGAAACTGAATCCCTTGAGGAAAAATCTATTAAAAAGGGGAAAGGGAAAGGAAAGCCACTGGAAAGAAGGCTCAGAAAAAGAATACTAAAAAGGGTAGCAGTTCTGATTTAAACTTTATTCTGGTTGAATCCGAGGAGGCTGAAGAAAACAAGATGTTTGATAGTCAGGACAAAGGAGGGGAGGGTAACCCGGTTTTGGACAATTTGGAGACCGTGAACACCACTAGTCTGCATAAGCAAGAAAAAGGGGATAAAAGTGACAATGGCGACAAAGATACTGTTAAGGCCTTCTGTGAGACCATTGCTACTATGGTGAAGGATATTAACAGTCTGAAAACCGACACACAGGCCATGACAAGAATTACAGTTGGTGACAAGCCCTTGGCCGAGCATGTTAAAGAGTTAGTGACCGTTCTGCATAATGCTGAAGCTATAGAATGTATGGTTGGTAAAATCATAGCAACAGAAAATAAGGTCAATGAAATGGGAGATAGAAAGGAAATGGAAAACAAAATGAAAGATTTTAGCAGCAGAATTGACAGGCTGGAGCTCAACGTCAAGAAGATTGCTGATCAAAACTTCCAAATCCTCAAATCTTCAGTGGACAACATGAACATCCTTATCAACAGGTTCGAGAATAATGCAGAGAAGGATGGAGATAAAGAGCAACTGAACAAGAAGGGTCATGAAATGAGGACCAGAGCTAACACAAAGAATAAGTGCGACATCAAAGGTCGTGAGCTGGAGGATCTGAAGACCTCAGCGAACAACATGAAACAAATGGTTGTTCACGCTGAGGAAATCATGAATAGTATTTAGTTTCAGTTGCTGTCCTTGTTTTGGTCTCTATGCTGTCTTTGTGCTTTCCTTTTGCTATCTATACCGAGTTTTAATGTAATGTTGTGTTAAGTAGATCCCTTTCGGTGGGTTCATTTTGTCTTTTTGAAGTGTTTAGGCACTTTTTTTAGCAGTTCTGTTTTCCTGGCTTGTAAAAGGTTCGGGTACCTTTCAAATACCTGCTTTTACTTAATCAAAACTACTATAACATTTATAAGTAGGAACTTGACACAATGCGTCTCTTGTTAAATATATAATAAGATGTGTAAATTAGAAAGCTCAACTTTATACAAAATTATATAATTCACATCCCATCAAAATAACCTAAAATTAATAAAAATAAACAAATTCAATCATCATATTTGAATATGTTTATTTATTAATTCAAATTTATAAATTTATGTTCCTTAAAGAGTCAAGACATTCTTCCTAGATTAACACAAAATTAAATTACTAATTTCACCACAATAATACTTTCTAATTTATTCTTAAGAATAACATTATGTTTTAAATCATTATTTTAAAGTTCAGTTAGAAAGAGTGATGATGTATGAACCGAGACAAATGCCACCTCAAAAGTTCAATTAAAACTAATAGGAGGGTTTGTTTTCCAGTTTTTGGATGAACGGGAAAATGACAAACCAAATCCCCTCCAGAAACTAATGCTGCTTACCTAGTTCAAGATAAATTGGTCTTTTTTTCTCCAGCCAAAACAGAAAGATGTTAAACTTAATATAGCATTCCCTTGGAGTGAGAAAGCTTTCTGCGCACTTCTGGCCTTTCCACGATCATCATAACAAGTTAGAAGTCTCACCAGATTTTAAGCAAATCGATTGGATCTGTGAAATTTTGCACCAGCACAGCTTCTATGACAGCTCAAGTCAGGTGGGCATCTCCAAATATCTGTAGATATATGTTCACTTTTAATTTGATTGCGAGGAACTAAATTCAGAATAGCAACTGTTTTTCTTTTGAAATAATTATTTTTCTTATTTTATCTGCTTTATCAGATTTATTGCTCAAGAATTTTTGCTCAGGTTCGGATTTTATTTTGTAAAAGAGGCGGTTGAGTTCTTGATCATTGGTTTTTTAAGGTTTTTAGATAAATATTTCCTATCATCCGTAAGGTCACTGTATGGTTTTGTTATATCCTTTCTTTTCCTTCACTTTTTGTGTGATCAGGGCTTTTTTTTTGTGTCTTTTAGATCATTCCCTGATTGAATGATGCAATATCACTTTTGTTTTGCCCAGGCTTATCTTTCAGTTGTAAAACCACTTTTACTGTGTTCTACTTCACCAATTTTTTTGGTGGGTTTTAGAGCATTCCTTTAGTTGAATGCTTTAGTACCACTTTTGTTTTTGTCAGTCTTATCTTTCAGTTGTAATACCACTCTTATTATGCTGCTATGTCTCCTAGTGCGAAGAACGCTACTTAGTTGTTGCTATTTTATCCTCTGCTTGGAGACCCAGTTGTTTTGTTGCTATTTCTTTTAGTACACAATCATCCAAGCTTTCAGGCAGTTGTTTCTCTTAGCATGAATATCCTTGTTAAAGTTACAGTTTCTCGTAGTTTGAATAACCATTTTTTCTTGCTATTAATCTTAATTTGGATACCTAATGTTGCCTTCTGCCAGTTCTCTTGGTGTGAAGACGCAGTTTTGTTTTTCTGCTATATCTTGTACTATGGACACCCAATTATATTTTCCTTCAGTCTCTTAGTACGAGTATCCATTTCTTTTGTTTTGCTGCTATTTCTCAGCCTGGACATGTAGGCTACAGCTGTGTTACAGTTATTTCTCAGCTCAAAGATCCAAATTTGTTTGGTATTATTTCACTCAGTTTGGGTATCTTTTTTTTTTCTGCTATTTTTATTTTTGTCTGATATCCTTCTTTTTGCTACTTTTATTTTAGTCTGATATCCTTCTTTTTGCTACTATTATTCTCTTTTTTTTTGATCAATCACAGCCAAAGTGGTATTAGCTTTTGATTGAAGCAATGAACCAGTGAGACCACATTTTTGAGGGGCCTCATCATCATGTTTGTTCGGCAATAACACCCTTATATCTCCCTGTGCCGTCCTGTCTTCCCCCGATACTATTATTCTTAGTCTGGACTCCGAGTACTCATTTCTGTTCTACTCCTATTTCTAATTTAATTTATATAATCTGGGTAAACTTTATTTTCAGACTAGGGGAAGCTCCCTTCCAATAGAACTAAGCAGCGATAACTTTAAGAAACCCTTTGAATAAAGATATAAAATTCTGGTGACTTTCATTTTTTTGGAAAAAAAATAAAAAAATTATATTGGCGAATCTTTCCTCTTTTTGAAAAAAAGTAGTTGTTTTATTGGTGAATTTTTAAAATCAATAGAAATTTGTAGAAAATCTTGGCAAATCTTGACAAAAAATAAGAAAATATATTAATTACTATGGTGAATCCTTCCTTTAAAAAAATGAAAGTCCTATGGAAAAGTAAGGGCATGAGGGTGGCAGTGATTCACTAGTTTAATCTGTTTTTTTTTTTGCTGTATAATGCGCCGACGCAGAAATTTTATTAATATGTAGGAATATTTACATGACTTCTATCGTCTGCAACTGCCCAGAGCCTTCAGGCGTAACCGGAGAAACAAAATGTCCCATACCTATATACATCTACAAGGAGCCAGTCTGGCCACATAAGAAAAAAAACCCAAAAAGGAAGCCCCATTACAACCTACCTACCCTCCTAGGTGGCAAAAAAGGGCACTGCACATTACAAAAAGTTTACAAAGTGTTTGGCTGAAGTCATCAGGAATGGCCATAGCATCTAACACTCTCTGTAACAGAAGCTGATCATACACCCAAACAAGGCAGCATATAAATAACTGATGTCCCTCGAACAAGACACCCCATACATATCTTGCCATGGGTGTCAATGAAACACAAAATTGAAGAGGCCTCATAACCAAAGCTCACTCACCTTCATGGAAGGCCTTGACACTGACCGCCTTGGCAAATTCCTCGAGCTAGGGCAAATCATCATGCTCAATCTTCACCACCTGTCACAGGAAATCTCATCCCGTCATTGCCCACTTAGGGTGATGCTCCAAGCTCTATGCATCTAGACCAAGAATGAAAGGCTAGTAAGCCACCTCTGCATTAGGCTCAAACAATTGCGGAATGTCATCCGCCCAAGGAATGCCAACTCCAGGCTATGTGATCAAAACATCAATATTGTCAACCAATACTTCGGCTTTGAAGATGAGGTGCAGGACTAGTAGAGTTTGGACATTAGGTTCACCTAGGCCAAGTAGTGACGCAAGGAACCGAGAAGAATAGTCCATATTGACCCTATGCCAATTAGCAGTGGTCAAGAACTCCCTGCACACAACCATCTGAATGGCCTCCATAGTAAAGACTGTAGGTGTAGAGCATATTGATTGAAGTCGTTGATCATAAATATACCCCAGGAAGGACATTTGTCTTTTTTTGCTATGCAGACGAATTGGAGTCTCCATGGTGTCGTCTAAAATTGAACCAAGTTATGGCTAGGGTGATACTTATAGCGGTTTGTTGGCTCAAATATCAAGCCATCACGTTGGCACGACAAAGGGCATTGATGTTTGCACGGGGAAGAAACCACACCAACCTTCAATCTGTCTCAACATCGGAAGCAAGATCATCTTTTGAGGTTTGATGGGATTGATTTTGTACACCACCAACCCTATGCCAATCCACCAAAGAGCCACGATGGTTTTGCCACAATGCAAGAGTAAGTGCACCTCGTACTATAATCTTCATTGGGCAAGCTTGTAGCCATTGGTGAATGTTGAGTGGGTACTAACAATCCATGGTCGTGCGAATTCTCGAGGATACCAACCTCATCATCCATTTATTCTCAATACAAATGTATAGGGACCCAAAAGGGAAATGTTAGGATTCTCAAGTTCGAGGCCCATTTCATCTTTTGAGTGTCAAATCTGTTATTAATATAGCTGCCATCCAATGAAAGAGATGTCTGTATACAATTTTCAATTCCCTATGACAAATGGTCCAATTGACCCATATTCCTTCCCATCAGCAGCCCAATTGTCCATAATGTCAGCTTCCATATTCGCCTCTCTATACACATGGTTTAGAGTATATTCCTCAAAGAGATTCAAGAGCTCCACGATCCTATCCACTAAAGCCTTTAGTCACCAATTGGACGTTGAGCCCTTCCTTACTGCATTGATGGCCAAAGCCGAGTCACCCTCGATCTCAATTCTGGCAATATTCAGGTCTTTGTAGAATAGAAGCCCTTGGGTTAGGTATTACACAGGTAATTGGTAAAAAATGAATAGATTAAATGAATGATCGAAAGATCATTTATAGAATTACAAGAGATCGATGTTTCTATTAAGAAACAAACGATAACAGAAACAAAATTAGAAACTCCTAATATTTACAATATCATACAATATTGACCATTAATAATTAATAACTAAGATATTATTCTAATATTAGGGCATTCAATTCTGTTACATTATTTGTGTCCTCTTCCAAGGGGACCGCCAATCTTCCAACTAGTTCCCCATCCCACAATCTAATGATGCATCGAGCACCTAAGGGCCCCAAGTTCCCTTGTGAAGCTCTATTGAAGTTGAGTTTATACCACCCATGTTTCGAAGGTTGCCATTTTGCTTGATTCCTTGCATTGATTGTCTCAGAATCACTTGCCTCGATGAATGGGGGAAATACGTAGACCATTCCACTTGAACCTCATTTTCCCATCCCAGTTAGTGAATTTACTTTTCTTGTTTGTGTAAACTTTGCTTTTGTTGTTGGCAACTTCAACCGGAGCCGCCTCAACTTTGTTCAGGAAAGACACAATGGACATATCTTTATCTCTGAAGATCCTCCGATTCTGCTCCTTCCAGATTTCCCAAATTAGTATGGTGGGGCAAATGATCTACAAGCACCCTAAGAGACCCGATCCCATCTTGATCGACCAACTTTTAAATAAGCTGATGATGTCATTCGGCAAAGCCGTGATCCATCCTAGTTTGGCACATAACCATTGCCAACATTCTTGCGAGAAGGGACATCCCAGTAGATAGTAAGTGGGCCAATTATGATAAGGACTTTGGTGTTTCTACTTACAATAGGAGTGTTTGGTTGATCCTAGAAAAGAATGAGTTTAAATTTGGCATTTGCTTGGTCTCTGCCCTCAATGAGTGTAATGAGAGGGCTCGCCTTTGGAATTGGCTCTCATCTTTACCATAGATCACTTGGGTGATAGGGGGTAATTTTAGTATGGTAGAGGATAGAGAAGATAAAATTGGAGTATTTGATTTGAATTAGAAGAGTAATGTGCAATTCTTTTGGAATAGAGTGAAAAACAATTTGGACTTTGTTGACCCTTTGGTGGATAGAGTTAAAGACATAAGTAAAGGTGTATATGTTATACTAGTATAATTTTCAAAAGAATGGAAGAAGGATCTACTATAGGTTGGACAAATTCTATGCCAATAAGGATTCCTTTTATTTTGAAAAAGAGATTGATGGAAATTGCATTAATGTTATTCGTAGTACCCTCTCTAGCCACTACCCTATTGATGCTAGGATAAGATTGTAGAAATATATAGGGGCAAAGAGAATTAGGAGATCCAATATCTTTAAATTGAATCCCAGTCTTCTTAATGATTAGGATTGTAATGATGGGATTTCACTATTAGAGAAATAAACAAAAGGCTGTTGAATAAGATGTCCTCTATTGATCAATGGAACAATAATGTGAATAGTTGGAAATTCCCAGTCCAAACATTTGGGAAGAAATTGGCTTTGGACAGTTGGATTAAGGAAAACAAGCTCCAAGAGGAACTTCTATCTTGTGAGAGACTCTTACAAGAAGGTCCTAATAATGACACTCTTGTTGAAAGATTAAATATTGCTAAACATGAGTAAAGAAAATCCAAGGTTTGAAAACTAGGGCTTAATTGAAATGGATTGAGGAAGGGAACATGGTCCAGATTCTTTTTCAATTACATAAAAGCCAAGAATGTAAATGAAGAGATTGGACCCAATATCATTAACAATGCACAAATTGTCGATTTAGAAAATATTAAAAGGAATTCCATAGATTTTATCAAAACCTCGTTTTGGCTGAAGATAAAGGTAATTCATATAAGGAAGCTTAGGAGATTTGCAAGAAAAATATTCCTAAGGTGATTGAGAAGGAAGATGTCGAAGAACTGAGTAAGAACTTCAATCAAGAAGAAATTATGATGGTCATTATCGCCTTTCAAAATGATAAATCCACTGGTATTGATGGTTTACTTCTAGAATTTTATAAGAAAAATAGTAGCTGGATTGAAGATAGCAGATTTCCACAATCCATGAAAATGTTACAAAATGTTTCTAGATTTGATTGTGCATCGCAAAAACATTTTGTAACAATAGTTGGATTGGCCAAGATTTGTCGGTTGTTTACAAGGAGGCTACTGAGAAAGGAACCTATTGTGTTGTAAACACACATGCCCCATTGCAAATGGGGACCCCCACTTTTTCGCTTTCTAGCTTAGTTTTAGCTTGGCAATAATTTTGTAGTCTTTAGCCTTTGTTTGTGGCAATATTTTATTGTCACATTCTTCTTAATTCAAAATGTTTCCTTTTCTAGGTTTGATGCAAGGATGAAAAGTGAAATGAGGACTCAACCACATGGAGGAGTCAAGGTGTTCAAGTTCAAGAAAGCGGATACAAGGAGGACAGAAATGCAAAGGACAAGGAAAACAATTTCAAGAATAATTCAAGAGGAACACCAAGGAAAGGCAAGCTCAAGACATGATGAAGATGCAAGTGCAAAAGACAATACAAGCTCAAGAATGGAACAAAGGACTTACAACATCAAGACTTGCATTTCATCAAGACATTCAAAGAATATCAAGACATCTAAGGAGTGATTGCCAATATCAAGTCATGCAAGGATAAGTCAAGATGACATCAAGATGAGGACTAGCTCAAGGCATGAAGAGGGATTACTGTGAACATGAAGGAGACAAGCTCAAGAACATGAGAGAATCAAGGTCAAAGAACATTCAAGATATTTCAAAGGAAAGACACTACAACATGAAGTCAAGAACTACATCAGAGAATCCAAGTCCAAGGCAAGGAATTTCAAGATCAAAGAGCGTCAAGGAGGGAAGTAATTCAAGATTTCGGAGTTGAGGATGAAAAAGCATCACAAAGAGGAAGATTCCTAGACATGAAGATGGAAAAGTGAAACGTGATCAAGAATGAATGATAGTTTCAGAAGAGTTAATCAAAGTTAGAAACTTGATCATCAAGATGATGCAATTTGGGAATATGAACCATTACATCAAGCAATAGGATGATGTTGAGTATCAAGAGATATTGCTAGGGATACGTGCAAGTTGAGGTGGTGCCCAATCATCATTAACCAATTCGGTGATGCCAAGTCAGCATGTCTAGGTGCATTGAACCTAACTCATCAAAGGAGGAGCAAGTGACATGTGCCACTACATCAAATATTATTCAATGTACCTAACCTCATTTCTCATTGGTTTGAATTCAAGGAAGGACATGTGTACAAAATGTTGTAATGATCTCATTGGTTGATATTGAATGTATGTAGGTGATAGTTGTAACTACTCTAATTAGGGTTTCATAGAATTATCTTGGCCGTCGATTTCAAATCAATCTTGGCCCTTTATTTGTATTCACGACCTCTATATAAGGCTTTGTCTTTTCATTTTTAAAGGTTAATAGAATATAGATTTAGAGTAGAGTAGGAGGAGGAGACCAAATTTTTTGCCAAGACTATGTTGGAATAAACATATGATTTCATTGAAGATATGGTGGATTTTATGTGTTGTTTCTACAAATCAAGTTTTAGACTTGTTTACATGGAGTTGATTAGTTGAATGGAAGATCTTATTGTTGATTAATGGTGAAGCTTGTATGTTCATACCTTTTGGAATTTGTTGATTGCAAACTGCAATTCATGGTTAGTCCGAACAATTGAAAGCATAACTTCATTTGCTCTATGCTCATTGTTCATGGTGTTGATGTGCATAAGTGATATGAAAACCATTTGCGTACCCTTAGGAGATTGCACCATCTTTGTGTAGTTGTTTCCTCATGGCAAAGGAAAGCTTGGTTTGGTTTCACTAAGTCAACAATCATTTCCTGCATTGTAGGTGTTAGATTAGATTTCCCTTAATTCTTTCTCTCTTGTCTTTTGTTTGAGTTTAAATTAGTTAGTTTCCACATTCCAGCAAAACGTAAGTCTCTGTGTTACCAGCAATATCACATCATATAAAGTTGATTGTTCGCATTATAAACCTTGGGGTTGCCTTATTTGATCACAAAGTTTAGCATATGAGGTTTCCTTGTTCAAGAGAGGATAGAATACTTAGTATTTTATTCTGTGTTCAAGGTGTCATAAAAAACACATCAACAAAACCCTAGGTAGTGAGATCAGTAGAGGAGTTATCAAACTTGTGCCTAAAGAAGGGGATAGATCCCTAACAAAATTTGGTGGTATATTACCCTCCTAAATGTCTCGTAGAAGATTTTGGCAAAGTTGCTAGTATTGAGATTAAAAGGGATCTTGCCTAAGTTTATCAACTACACCCAAACTGGTTTTATAAAAGGTAAATATATTCTTGAGAATATAATGAATGACTTGTTGGAAAGCAATGGAATGGGCTAGATATTCTAAGCAAGATGTTGGAATGTTTCTCATTGATTTCGAAAAAGCTCATGACATGATTGAATGACTCTTCATCTTTTTGATACTTGATGCCTTCGGTTTTCCAAAAAAATTCTATAATATGGTTAATACCCTGTTCAAAGATGCTAGTACGTAGTTTGATATTAATGGCTCCCTTTCTGATCCTTATCCCTCTTCAGAGATCCATTAGCTAAGGATATCCTTTGGCCCCTTCATTAGTTGTAATTGTTGTTGATGCTCTGCACTATCTCTTGAGGTCCTCTTTTAGAAATGATTTCATAAAAAGGTATTTCTCTACGTAACAATGAGAATCTTCCGAATCAATCTGCAGATAATACAACTTTATTTGTAAAAATGAAGGAAAAGAACTTTGAGAATTTTATTCATGCTTTGAATATTTTTTGCAATGCATTTGGGGCAAAAGTTTCAAAGAGTAAATCTATCATCCTCAATTGGAAAGATAACAGTTAACACTCCTTTTGGACTTAGTAAATTTGGTTATCAATGGGGAGGCCTAGTGAACAAGTCAGATCCTGGGCATCCCATTTGCTGTTAATCACTCACTTAAAGACATGGATCTGGATTTTTGTTAAAATGAGAAGAAAAATTTGGAGTGAGTGCTAATTTGCCAAAAAATTCTATCCTCCTATAGCATCTATTATGCCTCTGTGGTTTTTGAACTGTTATCAAATCAATTATTTTCCTAAAAGCCTAAGAAGATTCATATGGTCTGATGGGAACTGCACAAAAGAAAGGGTTGCAGTCAGTTGGAAGTGGTGCTGTCTTGAAAAGTGTAGAGGGGCTTTGGGCCTTAAAGATTTAAGATCTCAAGAAATTGTCCTTGTTGTCAAATGGATTCTTACATCCTTTTGTGGGAATGAGCCTTGGAATGTTTTGATCAGAAACAATGTTTAGTTGGCCGTCTTTAAGAAGGCCAATCAGTGGAAGGGATTACATCCTCATAACTTTTATTTTGGTAAGTTCCCTGTCATTCCATTTGGTTCTAAGGTCTTTAAGAGTATTTGAAAGTCTTGGAGATTGGAGAGGTTGTATCAAAGGAGATATTTAGATAAATCATGGATGTAATAATGTTTGCAGCTTTAGGTTCATTTGGTGGAATCTTTAATGGAAGAATATGCCTTTGAAATTACTTAAAAGCTGTTCTACTAAGGCTTGGTTTAATAAGGGGATTTTTCATTTCAGTCACATTCTTGTTAACAATCAACTCAAAAGCTGGCATAACATCAGCTCTGAATCCCCAAACTCAAAGGACTTTTTCTACATTACAAAAAGCTTGTCAAATTTTTCAATTTCCTCTTCTGCTCACCTTTAGTACAGAGACCTTTAGGAATTTTGAACTGTGGGACAAAACTACTATTAAGAAAGTCAATATTAAAAAGATCTGTCATTCCCTTATCTACCCCTTGGATCTCTTTAATCACTTGAATAGCTGTTGGAATGTTTTCCTTAGTCAGTGCCAATGGTCTAAGGCCTTCAAAAGATGTTGGTCTCCTGTCATTGAAGCTAAGAAGTCTTGTTCTAGGTGGCTTTTGCTGCTCAAGTGGCTTGTTGTTAATTTGTCCTTTCTTAGAAATGGTAACAACTGTTACTCTCTTTGTAATTGTGTAGAATCTGTTGAGCATCTTTTCTTTGACTGTGTATTTGCCAAGGATGTTTGGAGTCTTTTCTCTGGTAACTTTGGTGGTTGGGAAAGGTCTAGCAAGAATTCTTGGCATGAGGTTTTATTTGATTATGTGGATGGTATAATGTTAACTACAATATCTTTTGGTTTCGATTTACCACGAAGGTTCTTTGATCCTTGTGGAAAATGAGAAATGAAGATGTATTCCAGGGAAAGAGGAGGCAGATGACTGAGTCCTCCAGGAGACTCACCATGTTTTATATTGCCATGCATGTTTCTCTTACATTGCATGGGAAAGGTCTGGTAATACTTCTTGGCATGAAGTTTTATTTGGTTATGCGGATGGTTTAATGTTAACTACAATATCTTTTGGTTTGTATTTACTACAAAGGTGCTTTGGTCCTCGTGGAAAATGAGAAATGAAGATGTATTCCAGGGAAAGAGGAGGCAGATTACCGTGTCCTCCAGGAGACTCACCATGTTTTATATTGCCATGCATGTTTCTCTTACATTAGAGATATCTAATGAGAAGTTCAGAGTATTGCTTGACATTGGACAAACAAATATTAAAAAAGCAGAGATCAAATTTGCCAAGTATTGGACCTATGCAAAAGAAGGAAAGGATAAATTTGTCAAAGATTACATGGGTTTTCAGAATAGACACTGCAACAATTATACTTATTGGATGTTGATTTGGAAGTGGTGGAATTAAATGACAAGAACTTGTCTGAGATCTCCCTTCCTATTGGCTTATTTGAGTGGGACAGAGGCAGTGAATGTTAGAATATTTTAGTATGCATCAGCTATTGACTGAAACTGGCAGTATTCTGGATGTTATATTGATTTCTTTTTGGTCTCCATTGCATACTATGTTATTATGGATCTATGTAATTCTGTAATTATCTTTTGATATCTGTAGCAGAAACAATCTTGTTTTTTGCTATGTTTTGATGTTGGGTATCTAGGTGTTGATACCGAATGCTCATTGTGTCAAGGTTTGGGTCGTGAACTCATAGTGTAACCTACATTTCTTTGGTAATTAATAATCAATTCAAAAAAAGGATAAAGAGGAGATAGAAGAATATATAGTTCCATTGGAAACTACTACTTAGCTTAATCTTTTTCCTTATCTAATGAATTGTTATTTTGGAAAGACTCTAAGAGGTTTTAAAAGGAAGTATGGTTTTTGAAATATTTAAAAATTTATAACCTTTTTTTGTTTATGGGTAATTAAAAGCAAAGTTTGCAAACCCTGTGAGGCCTTTGTTGAGTTGTCAAGTACTTGCAGATTTTTCAACCATGCGAGTAGTTGTAAGTTTAACTCACAAGTCTCTAGGGATGGGTTGCAGACAAAAAATTACCAGGTTTTTTGGCGAGTATTCACCAAAACTCAACGAGTCCAACCTCCTAACTTATTTGTAAGGAAAATTTGTGTCTATGCAGGTAAAATGTGGGTTAAAACATGTTTTCACATCGTTTTTTCCCTTAAAAATCCTGCACTTACCCCTCCATTGAACACTAGCAGAAAGCACAATTTTAATAGCATATTGGGAGGATTTTTTAGGTGATTTGAAGAAGAAATTTCCAGAATTTCGGATCTGCAACAAGTTACTCTCTCTCTCTCTCTCTCTCTCTCTCTCTCTCTCTCTCTCTCTCTCTCTCTCTTTTAAAGTATTTAAATTTGTAAACATAATTTTTTTAGAATGTTAAATGATTGAATTGAATTGATTCTATTTGTCTAAATCTGTTACATAGCGCTCTCACACAATACTCGATCGTTATTCTAGTTTATAGGGCAACCCACTCCACATCCCCTGTCAAAAACTTGGATCCAAACATGGTTGAAACAAAATTTTAAAAGAAAATTTAGTATTTTTTAAGTTGCCTAGTTTTCTGCTGATTTAATTAATTTTTTTTGGGTTTGACGAACACTCTATGTGTCCATTATGATTAAAAGAATTTGTTACAAATAGCAACACTGTATATACCCCCTTGGATGTAAAGAAAGGGGGGAAATAGTTTTTCAAGAAAGATTGGATATACAGTTTTGTAAAAGGAAAGAGTCATTGAGCTCTGTAATTTTGATATCAATACAGAAATTTATATTTGCTGGTCTGCGTGCTAGTTATAGATTTCTAAGATTTGTTTCTTCTTATGTTGATATGGCAACCACCTTCTGATTTCTTTCTATAATATGGCGTGTCTTGTTATTTTATAAATCTTTTGCAAATTTGTGTCTGGAATTGAAATGATCCTCTCTAATCAGTGCATTATAAGTTCTATTTAACGATTTTTAAAAAAATTTGAATAAAGTTTCCTACTTATAAAACCTAGTTGCATCTTTACACTGAAAATGCATTTATAGATAAATATTTGAATTTATTTCAAAACCTAAAACATAGTTTCAAAATCAATTAGTTTAATTTTTTTTTTTAAGTTGTTTTTCCTTTCTTGCTTTTTGGTTGAAAGCATACCCGGGAAAACCTAAAATCCTTGTCATATGAGGGAGTTGCCCCTCTCAAACGTAGAGGAAGATGAACAATGCAATAATGATCTCTGCAACTATTGTAGGCATGTTTGTGACAAGTTTCTTGGGTGAGTCACAGTTTTTTGTATTTCAAAATGACAAATTTGTTTACCACCAATTCCCTAAACACAATGGAGGTTATTGCTCTATGAGAAAGAGTGAATGATTTGTGTGCATTTCCACACAGCCAGGGCTCCAACACAATGGTTCAACATAATGTTGTTTCATGTTGCAATATTCTCTTGCACGTTCAACACAGTGCCAAGATGTTTTGTGGATGGAATAGGTAGAATGGTTTTGTGCACATCTGCAAAAGCATGAATTCTAAACAACTCCATTCAATTTTGTGGAAGACAACCATGTGCACACCCTTCAATTTCGCAATTCCAAGGTTTGACACTCGAAGTTACAACAAAACATAGTTTGATCCTACAATACTACTTCAAAATGCACATAATTATTGCACATGCATCAGCTCCAGCATGACAGTTTGGTAGATTACGTTTTATACATGTGGCAATGCATAAAATCATGTAAAACAACCATCCATTTGATACCATATGTGTCTAACATTTGTCACTCACTTATCTATATAAAGTGCACCATATGTGCATGGCATCTATCAACCTTTATTCTATATAATTACAACATTTGTAAATAGTCTAGGTAGAGGGTTTCCAACTCTCAATACAAAGTACGGTCTATTATAGCTCTAACATATATAGCCTTACAAAGTTGTCATTGATATGGGTTGTGCGTCTCCAAGGTGTTTTGGCAAAAGAGGTGCACAAAGTCTCTCTTTTCTTGATCACCAAACTTTGCTTCCTACCATAGCTCTATTTTTAGAATGTATACATGCAATGCCAATGAATACATGACAATATTCTTCATGCATATATCATGTCTCTGTTTAGCTTTAGTGACAACATTATATAGCAATGCTTTCGCAACTTTCGATTGGAAATAAGCCTATTTCTCAAGCTTGGTTAGAACCTTGCCTACATGCAAAATTGTCCTCTGATCTCAAACAAAAATTCGATCAACTGGGTCATCCTATGACATAGTCTCTCCATCCAACTTTGCATCTACTATATATCTCGTAAGTGTGGCAAATTTGGTACATTCATGACAAATTGTGGTGGCTTCCTCAACACTATACATCTTCCAAGTTGCCTTTAGGTAGCCTTTCTTAACATTTTCCATAAAGACAACCTTTCCAGGTCTTTACACATACCACTTTAGGTTTAATGCATAGGCTGCCATTTGCAAAGAGTGTTGAGTTTTTGGCATCTCCAATGAAGGATAGGTTGATTGAGTTCATAATATAATGGCAATGTGGGGTCTTTCATTTTTATGACTTTCATTTGGCCAAGCTTGCTACTAGTGCACTCATCCACCTGCTCCAATGTTTGGAGCATTAGAATCTCCATATATAATGACCACAAAATTTGCAGATATGTTTGAGACAATATATTTGGCATCAAACCAAAAACTGTCACTTGTCACCACTTCATCTTCTCCCCCGCTCTAAGTTGGACTTGAATTAATTCAACTTGTGTGTCATGACAAGTAGTTGCAGTTGCTCTTGCAATTCAATCATCCTCTTCAATAGAATGAAGTCTAGGTCATATTTAGTCTCAACAAATCTGAGAAATTTTTTCTTGGGTAAGGTTTGAAACTATGCACGTGTGGGGATTGTAGCTAAACATTTGCACTTGTTTGCTTCAAGAATTACCGATTTGATTCATTGTATCTTCCCTATATCCTTGAATGCACTGTTCGTGGTATGCACACAACAAGGAGTCTTTATGTTTGTAGGTTGTATCATCCAACTTCCTAGCTACTCTACACTCGTAGGCGGCATTTGTCACAACTTGTGCCATTGTCTCATGGCCAATCTCTTCAATAGCATCCATGATGATGTGAAACTATTTTTTTTTTTAGTGTTCTTAACAATCAACAACCTTAAGGAAGTAAAGGCTTTATATCCATAGCGTTATGGTATTGATGAGTGGATGATGCCTAATGTCCATCCTCCCAACCGTGACAATGTTGCATCTAGTTGTGGCCCATGTAACCCTTATTTTCTCCTTAAGAATGCTAATCTTTGAATAGTTTTTATCCAAGATGATGATCCTCAATTTCACCTCCCTTGATGGCACATATAAAGGTCTTGCTCTTATAATCTTAGCCACTACCTCCTTATAATAAGGAAAATGAGCAACATGGAATAGAATGCCACTAGTAAAGAGGAATTTGCCATACCTTTCATTTGAATGTTAAACATCTTCACAATTAAGTTGGGAGAAGAACTTGTCGCCATATGTTTTCCCTTAATACTTTGCTACATTAATGAAAAAAGAGGAACTTGTGCCATTGCCCGTGCCTATCAAGAAGTGCTACTACCCATTGGCAATACGGGATGTGACTATGTACTACTTATCACCTCCACCAGACAACTTTTGTATCTTTTCCTATTGCTTGAATGATCATTTTTAACATGTTTCAACACCCTTGTTGGTGATGTGAAGATGTGTGTTAACTCTAGTAAGTTTTCCATAGAATTTTAAGCCGCAAAAATGACATTTCCATAGTTTTGTCCTCCCTAAAATACCAAATTTGCTCATTGGAAATTTAGTAGCAAATCATTTAAGAGGGGCCTCATTATTGAAGGGACCCTTGGCAAGGTCTTCTAATAATTTGGAATGTCAATTGAAATGGGAAGCACCCCCATCGAACAAGTTTCTCATTCCTCACTCACGTATGTTCTGTATTTGATTTTGACTTTGGCTTTCAATTTTAGGGCTTTGAGTCTTCTCATGGTCACTCATGTTATTAGAAATCATAGTGATGCTAAAAGATATGAAATTTATTGTCTATCTTTACTGCTTTAAGTTTATGGAAACTATAAAGGACAATAATTCTTTTGTTTTTTTGACTTCAAGTGACATGAAACACATAAGCAAGGGACACACAAAAATTAGAATCCTTGTTTTCTCAATCTTTGTTAAACAGGAATTTCACTTTTGTCTTTCTTACTTAACATCACAAGAAGTGCAAAAGTGAAGGATGCACAAAAGTTGCAATCCTAATTTGACTATTAATAATAACATTTAAAAAGAAATTGAAAAACTAAAAATTAAATAGTATAGTTCAACACACTTTAAAACTAAGAAAGGATTTCTAATTGCACGAGACATTGAAGAAGAGGATACACAAAAGTCAAATGAAAGTAAGAAAATCAGCTATATCTTTATGCAAATAAACAGAGAAAAAAATTAAAATGCCCAAGGGATTGAGCTTAATTGGTTAAAGCTTTGAGTTCTCATTGTGGAGAGCCAAGTTCAACTCCCAAAGGGACATCTGATGTGTAATTATAAGTTGTGACTCGTGTTTTTCCATAGTTGGCTTCTAGTGTGGAGGTGTTTTCTAAATAAGTAGATTTCTAAGTTGTGACTCTTGGTCTTCCATAAGTGGTTTCTAGCATGGTTGCTTGAAAGAAGCTGATAATAGTCTCATAGTTGTGCTTGCAAAAGCTTGTATTGGTCTCATGTTGATGCTTGTATGAGCAGAATATTTGTAAACGTTTAGGAATAAAAAACAAACAAACTCTAAAGTACTAAATAGTTAAAACAATATTAAGTACTCGAAACAGCTAATATAAAACCCTGAATAGTGCAATCAGCAGTTATACAACCCTAAAAATAGTATTTAGTAATTTATCAGGCTTACGAATAATTTGCATACATGAATATTGAATATTAAATTTGGAAAAAATAAAACTTAACATTAACATTTAACAACAAAAATGTAAAAAATGTCGTTAACAATGCATCATTTACTTCTTAATACAAAAAGGGGGAATGAATGAATTTTTGAACTGTTACTTGGAAGGTTTGGTGAATACTTTTGAGTGTTTGATTGATGAAGATGATTGAAGTCTTGTTTTTCCCTTGATGCAACAACAAATTGTTGATGGTGATTTGGATTGAGGGTGGGCATGTATATTTATAATGTTTTTGAGGGTTTGGTATGTGTGTGCGATCCCACAACACTTTAGGGTTAGGATTTTTTAGAATCGACATTTTTGCTACCCAAGAGGGGGACTTCTAGGTGTCTCCAAGATGATTGAGGGACTTTTAGAAGTCCCTAGGTCATCTTGGGGACGTTGAGGCATTACCCAACAAGGGAGGTGTCCCTTGCTCTAGTAGGGCATCACAGAAACATCCCCACCTTGTTGGTGGCAGTGGGGGTGCACCAAGGGGACATTTTGTTGCCATCCTCAAGTCCTCAAGACATCCTGTTTTCTGAAATGTGGGATTTAAGTGGGGACATGTCCCCATGAAACAATGGTTTAGATCCTAAACCTTTATTCCCTAGAGATTTTGAATAGCATACTTTTTCTCACCATAAAAGCAGATATTTCCTCATCTCTGAGTTCCCTTGCCAAAGGAAAACTCTGCATATTCTACAACACTTATTTATTCCCAAACACTTATTGATTTCACACCTTTATGCATGATTTGATAAACCTCAACTTGCATGGAAACTCATACGTCTTAAAGCCATCAAATCTAGGGCAGGTCTTCCACCATATCCCAAACCGATCAAAGAGATTTGGGTGAAGCAGCAGCATGGATTGGCACTTAAAAGTGCATTTGACTGTAGATGAATCAATTTTAATGTCAAGCTGAAATAGACTATGAACAGAATCCAAGATATTAAGAATTGGGGAGACACGTTGATTGATAAGCACAACCTGGGAGAATTGGAACCTATGCAAACATTGGGAAATCCTACCTTCCTTGGGGATCAAATCAAAGAGAGAGTGCTTAGAAATAAACTTCTTGAAGTCCAATTCAGATTTGGTATATCCACTCTGCCCACATTGCTTGTTCATGGGGCCAGTGAGAGTGTTAAAGTCACCTCCATGGACAAAGACTGGACCAAAATCCAATCACCTCCAAGACCTCCAAACTCTTTGCTTCTTAACAGGGTTATTGGAATTTGGGACCATATATATTTACACAATATCTTGAAATATCCTCCATATAAGATTTGAACTCGCGTGATAATTAATCGGATGAGAATGCCAAGAGATTGATGTTACTGCCACATATTACAGAGCCCGCACAGAGGCACCAATAGCATCCATCAGCATCTCTCTCCAGGATCTCCAAGTTTGAGAGAGCGATTCCAGCAGGATTTGACAATATAACAATATAACTTGGTTTCTTGAATAAAAGTAATATCCTTTTTTAAAATCTTAGATGTTGTATTACCAATGCCATTTGTTAGAAGTGCTCATTCTGAGGAGGGATATTGCACCTCCTCTATGTGATATATTCATCTATTGTTTGTTGGGAGCTTGCTTCAACATCTGCTCTAGAAGTTTCCTGCAAGACTTCTGCATCTGTTTAACAGCCTCTTCTCTTGATTGACTGATTATCCTTGTCCAATACCAAGCTTCTCTGAGCAAAAACCAACTATTCTTTCTAGAATTTCTTTTTCTTTAATAATGTCCAGCTGGAGATCATCTTCCAAGGGGACATCAACCACCTCAAGCGATTTTGGTCATTGATAAAGGGGATAACTCCCAGTGTGTGATCTTCTAAATTCGGTTCCACCATCTGGGTAGATGGAAACTTATCAGGACAATTCTTTAAAATCACATCTTCTGAGGGAATGCAGCTGGGACCTGCCAAAGGTAGAGAGGGGGATTCCAGCCATATGGATTTCCCTTTTGCTTTAGTAGGTTCTTTTAAGGCTGCCCATTTCGGAGGAACATTCTTCTCAGAGAAGAACCGTAGACAATTCCTGAGGTATAAATACTCTTTTTCTTGACCTAGAAACCTGTTTTACCCTCCATGTTCAACTACCTGAAAATGCTGCACCTGTAAGTTTGCAAGGGCACTTCCCAAAACTCCATTGCCTATTGTTAGCCAGACGACTAACCCTATGACAAGAGTAGCACTGGAAGGGAAGGTCCTCCTCATAGTCAATCTCTTGATTGAATTTGTCAGTAGCGGTGGATAGACTGATGTGCTTAGGGAGTGGCAGATGCAGTTTCTCCCCAACCTTCACCCTGGCAAGGAAAGCTTGAGTTAAATCCAGAGATGAGGGGTCAATCTCCATGAAGTATCTGAGGCTTTGACCAATATTTTCCAGCTTTTGGGACCCAATACTCTAGAGGGTGACTATGGAGTCTGACCCATATATCACATTGTTAACTAGGATTCCAACTCTATATCTCTATTTTGAAACCATTCAGATCTGGAAGAACTGAATTGAAAACTTCCTTTGCTGCTTATGAGACAAAAACGTAGCTACAAAAGATCTTTGAGGGAGACAAGAGATAGAATAATCAGCGGACCAGGTCTCTTTTGCCCAAGCTTGAATATGGGACTTGGTATTTTCTGCCACAAATGCTCATGACAGCCAGAGAAAACAGAGCTGATCTATTCAATTCCGCTTTGGAATCATTTAACTGAACCATTGGACAGTTTTGTGCAACATTCAGAAACCTAATTCCAGATTCTCCAAAGTCGGGAGCAGAATGGCTGAACTCGCTCAGATCCATTAGAAAGTGTTTACTCCTGTTGCTGAACTGATATATTGTCTGTTAGATCTAGATCTGCAACTTCCATTACCGAATGGGCTTAGATGCTTGAAATGGAGTCTACAATCAACCTCTGAAAATTCCTGCCCAGAAATATATAAAAATGTCTGCTCTCTGGCATATTGCTGTTGAAATGATAAAGCAAATAAGAATTGCAGATAGCTAAAGCATGATTGTACAGACACAAATGCTCTGTGATGTTATTATTCTCGGAAATCATAGCGTTGGCTTTATGAAAGCCTTTTCTCATTAATCAACCAAACTACTCTAAGCGACCTCCATATAGGAAAGTAACTTCTGAATATCTAACCTAATATTAATTACTAACAGCACTTATAAACTATCATTCTAATTGTTTTTTTTAATATATAAACTATACTAAGCTATAGATGCAATGCAATAATTTGAACATTACCCACCCCCCATTACATCAATCCGAACAAAGTATGGAACATTGCATGGACTAAACATAGCAAGCATTTATAGAAATTTTATTAAGTGGGCTCACCAAATCTCCTTACTCACCGAGAACACTCCAAATTGATTGCGTCAATGGATGTCCTGACTGCTGGACTTTGCAAATCCTTTGTACTACATGAGTGAACTCAACCTTCATGTACAGTGAGATAACAAGTCTTTTTAAGAGTCCACACTTCTTTGAGAGTTTTGAATTCCCTCCTCGAGTTCTCACATAATGAGCAACAACTCTGCTTTGAGAGTCCGCCCTCTTTTGAGAGTTTCCAAATCCCTCCTCTAGTGCTCACATGATGAGTGAACAACTCTGCTTTGAGAGGCCCCACCCACCCTGCCCCCTAAGAATGTCAAAATTCCCCTCCAATGCTAAAAAGGGAACACTTCTCTCCTCCACTATACAACAAGAACAAAACCAATAAAAATAGATACACTGTTAAAAAAACTAGTAAATGTAGATACACTAACCACACCTTTTACAGTGATTTGCTATCAACAAATATTACCAAAAATTGCCAAGACCTCCCCCTCCCTTCCCCAACCCCCACCCCTCGTGCTCCTAGAAGGGACACAAATGTGGTGGTGCTAGCTCAGGATTGATAATTTCCTTGAACATCTTGTATCCTCCAGCTTCCTCTTTGACTCTGTTAGTCCTTATTTGCCAAATGTAGCATTAAAATCTCTGATGACCATACAATCTTTGAAAGCCCCACAAGCACTAGGTGACATGGATATCTTTTAATTTGTACTGGTTGGTTTCAACTGAAAGTGCAGCTTTATAATAAATGCCTTATATCTCCATTTACAGAAAATAATTGTGAATTATGCTAACTTCGATTACATATATATGACACATCTTATAAAGCACAAAAATGCAAAGTGGGTTTGAACCTTAGCCTATAGGTATGAAAATAAACATTTTGCCAATTGATCTACCCATTGCACTAGGCAATTAATAAAGCAAAATTTGTTTTAAATTTTATTTGTGAGACAAGACAAAATAAATCCAAAGGCCTAGCAAATCTGCACCTTGCCTCTTTTCTTCCTTGCACTTGCAACTATGCTAGCAACATACTTCAAGATTACATTTCACTTGTCTATTGTATGGTCCCTCAACACAGGTTTCCACATTCCTATTTTGCTGCAGTCTTCTTGGCTCTCACCAAGATCATATCTCACAACAAAAATATATCCTTATACAAATGCCATACTGCAAATGGTTAATGCTAGGTCTACCATCTGTTATGTTAGTTTGGATACCTATCATTTTTCTGTTATTTCTGTTTAGTGTGGTCACCCATTTTTTTTGCTTCTCATTTGAATATTCATTTTTGTTTTGCCGCCTCTTCTATATGTTTTTAACTAATTTTGTTTTGCTGCTATTTCTTTATCTTATAATAACTAATTTTGTTTTGCTGCTATCTGTATTAGTCTGACCTATTTTTGTACTGCTGCTCTTGGTCCAAAATGATTATGCTTGTAGGAAGTAGCTAGTCTGAGTCCTCAAGTAAAAGCTTTCGACAGAATCCAATATAACCCAAAGCAACAAGAAGTGGGAAGGTAGGTGGCTGTGCCTCCTTGTGTGCTTCTGAGGCAAAGGGTCTAAAGTAGTGGGTTTGGTGGGCTCCCCTGGGCCTCTGTTCTGCTGTCTATTTCAATAGCTTTAATGGGTGATGGCGAAATTTCAGTCACTGCCTCAAAGAAGAGAGCAGCACGAACTCAACTCACAAAAGATGTTGATTTTGATGCTGAGAATGAGGATGGTGGTCTTTGTGGGCAAGAAACAAAAGATTTTCAAAGGGCAAGTGAGGATGTCTTGGCTACTAGGAATTTTTTTAAAGTCTGTCGATCCCAATCCTCTTCTGAAGGAGCCTCTAGTCCATTTTCAGCTGTAAAATTGGCTATTCCTAGTGCTGCTCCACAAGTAGAAGAGGCTTCTAAAGACGCAAATGAATTTAGTAATCAGGCTGAGATATCACTCGAGAGAGAGGCCATTGAGGTTGGAGAGTTTGCTTTGAGGGAAGTTGATGAAAAGGAGAACTCGGAAGCAGGATTAATAGACCTCAATTCCACAGGTCTAAACTCGGGAGAACCCACCAGTGGGAAGAAGGAATTGCAAGGAGAATCCACAAATTTCAAGCATACAGATCTTAACACAGAGGAAACAGACACAGGATACTCAAACAAGGAGGAAACTGAGAAAGAGGAGGGAGCAGAAGGTGAGGAGAAGACAAAAAGGAAAACTTTTGAACGAAAACAACCTGCCGCCGTCAAAACATTTCAACAGCTTTCTACTGCACAGAATGCTTTCACAGGAATTTCAGGAACTGGATTTTCTTGCTCCTCTTTTTCCTTTGATACTAAAATAATGCCTTTCGGATCAACCCCAAAGTTTGGTTCTTTTAGCACAGGATCTGCTTTTGGTTCTGCATCCAGCACGGTGTCTGTGGGTGGCACAGGTTCGTTTGGGACAAAATTAAGCAGTGATGATTTGGGTCCATCTGCTGCTTCTGGGGATACATGCAATAGTTCTGGTCCTCTCCAGCTATTTGGAACAGCAGCAGCTGACACCATTCCAAGAATTGGAAGTGGCATGGGGACAACTCAGGAAGTATCCATTGAGACTGGTGAAGAGAAAGAAAACTCAGTATTTACTGCTGATGCTGCCCTATTCCAGTATATAAATGGGGGATGGAAGGAACGTGGCAAAGGTGAACTTAGGTTGAACATTCCAACAGCAGATGTTGGAAGAGCAAGGCTTGTGATGAGGGCCAGAGGTAACTATAGATTAATCCTTAACGCCAATATGTATCCGGATACGAAATTGACTGGAATGGAGAAACGGGGTTTTACTTTTGCTTGCTTCAACAGTGCTGGGGAAGCCAAAGAAGGCCTTGGAACCTTTGCACTGAAGTTTAAAGACAGTTTTATAGCTGAAGACTTCCAGGCAGCTATAGAAGCACACAAAGACAGATTACTGACTGAGTTGAAAACACTGGAGAATTCATCAGAGTCTGTTGAATGTCCACAAATGCTTAACAACACCACTGACCCTTGATAACAAGAAAGCTATTTCTTTACATGGATCATCTACAAGAGGAATTTTTTTTCGGTAAAGTGGCCACGGTGGTGCTTTTGTTTTCCATCTTTACAATCTGAATTCACATTTTCTCAAATGGTGCTTTAGTTCTATAATTTCTTTTCTTTTTTCTTCTTTGTGGAACATGCACTGATTTAGCTGTGGCTGGTGGAATAACATAAATAGTTTTGCTGCAACCTTTGGCCATCAAGTTTCCTTGGCCTCACATGTGGCATCGGTTGCAAATGTTCAAGGGGTGTTTGTGAGCTCCAAATTGAACCCAGGTCCCTTATGCAGCAACTGCTCCAATTCACTACTAGATCTCTGGCGGATGGATTTAGCTCATCTAGATAGGAGCAGAATTCACTTCGGCTTCCAAATTTTCTTCAAGTCTAATTGTGAACACTTTTGCAGCCTATAAAGTCCATGCGATTTCATGGTAAAACAAAATTTATTTGCAAAATGGATTTCATAGTAAACAAAATTTTATATGCAAGGTAATTCCAAATGTAAATGCATGCTTGCTTTATGAGTTCTTTGCAAGTTTTCCTTTTCAATTTTACTTATACTGACTTTTAATAGTGGAAATTTTCTTTCCCAATATTTATTTAATAATTATGAAGTGAAAAGATTTGCTGTAAATTTTTAAATTATAACTTTCTTTATATGTTGATTGTTGAATGCTACAATAATGGTGCAGATATTGCAAGAAATAGTAGAAATAATTGGCAAGGTAGTATGAACCTGTCAGTATGTTTTGATAGTTAAACTATTCTGTAGATATGGCCTACGCTTGGGTTACTGCCATACTGGTTAACTTCCAACTTGTAGCATAAGTTGATAAATCTGAGTGATGCATGCATATGCGTGCAATTAATTAAATTGTCATGCATGGTTTCCTTTGCATACAGGCAAAGATCAGATTCAGCTTAAAGGTTTCCATTTATTTAAAGATAGTTCCATATGGTATTTTTAGGTATGGATTTCATTTTTTGGGTTGAATGTCCTTATTCTTCCGATTTTTGTTCATTTTTGGGGCATGTTTTATCTGTTTCACCAGTCATCATCTGCTTGTTTTTTCTCTACATCACATTGCAGGTTTGTAAATTTTTCTCTGAATTACAAAAACTAGAACTCACAAGCCAATAACTTGCTGGCAACTGTTTGATATTTTAAAATATTGGACCCCACAGACATAGCATCTAAACGGAGGTATACATAAGAATACAAACTCAGTGTTCTATATACATATAGATAGAATGGAAAGTAGAAGAGGTAACGAACTAATTTGTGTGTAGCATGTGCAATCTTGAATCTTGTTTATTGAAGACATGACAAATGTCTTTGTACTCGTCAGCCTAGGGGTTGGCTTATTCACCACTCAATGCTCTAGCTATAGGCAGGCTGTTATTCGATTAGATATAGAGCTTATGCTCAGTGAGGGTATGCTTCTCATTCCACATATCATTATCAGATCACTAGACAATAACTAGTGTGTGCAATTGAATCTCCAGGACAAGCATTCCCCTACTGCTACTGTTGTTGATTAGATTGAAGCATGGTTGGTTGGCTTGTCGGGTCGTTCTCTTCTCCTTTCCCCTCCCTTTGTGAGTTGTCATTGGGTTCTAAAGGCATGAAGGGTTTTCTGAAAAAGGTTGAACCATTGACTGATTCAAAATAACCAACCTCTCTGCTTGCCTGCCATCATCTCACCCAGTTTCCATTGATCTATGGAGGATTAAGGTGGGCATTCGTATGTATATGTATATAAATAGTTTTTGATGGGTAAGTTGGGATTTTTAGGCTGGCCCAACCCAAGGGAGGCCACAATCAGGGTATCTCCTCTCCTCCAGCAGTAATACCAGCAACTAGTGTAACTTAGATATCAACATGAGAAATGTGAGAGTCGCGACATATTAACATTAGATTAAAACTTAGACGTCAACATTAGAAGTCAACAACGGAAGTCCAAGAGTCAATATCTGATTATGAATTTATGATCTAAAACATATCCTTTTCCCTGGGATTTGTGGTTATATGAATTCTAATTATCTTGAGCTCTGCTTGTTTTTGACTTGGGATTATACTTGCCACCGGTGGAAATTTTCTCTCATCCTCCTATCATTCCTCTTGCCATCATGAACATCATCACCTATATCCTTGAACCCAATGATACCTTTGTAATTTGGGAGATGGTTTACTTGTTTGAGCTTGCTCATTTCTTCCAATCTTTCTAGTTGATTAGAAGTTTTTTGAGTATTAGAGGGTATGCCAACAGCTTTTGAAGAGCATTGATCCAAATAGCATGATATATGCATTTGCTGGAGGGGTAGCTGAAAATTATGCCATGTCTATGTCTTGAACTAGTGAGAAAATGATTTAAAAGGAGAATCGGAGCCCTCCTGATATGAGGAAGGGAAGGAGTTGTCGAATCACCTCTTCTTTCACTCCAACAAAGTCATAATATTTTTGGTTCTTGAAATGACATCATCTTGCAAATAATCAGGACTTACTCCATTGCCTTTCACTTGCTTAATGTACCCTATTAAAGGATGATGTAAACTCCAACTTGGATGGAAATACAAGAGTTTTTTATGAAATTGTGTAAATTCAAAATTGAAGTGTAAAATATGAAGGATGCTTTTTAAGCAGAATTTTAAGGATTAGTTATGTACTTACCCGATCGTTTCTTATTTAAAAAATCCTTCCATCAATAAATTTAGGGAGATGGTAGGGCTTGCTAGAGAAACCATAAATTTTCATACATGGAAGATACTTTAGTAAAAAATAATTACCCTAGCCTTTGGTAGCATGTTCGGTTGTTTTTAAACTTCTTGTATGTTTTTTGTCTTCCTAGTATTTACAAACCTTATATGTAAATTAATCATTGACAATGGTGAGCTTCACATGTATGTGCTTCCATACCTCTGGGTATTAGAACTATATGGGGGGCCTTGTTGGAGTTGATTGTTGAACCCCACAACTTCCAAAAATCACTTGGAACCAAAAAGCCTATCACATGGAGAGAGAGAGAGTAGATAGTGTGCTATGCAACCTTGAGAATTGATTTGATCCAAAGAAGCATCTGAATATG
The DNA here is from genome assembly GCF_030272615.1 of Cryptomeria japonica. Taxonomy (NCBI): domain Eukaryota; kingdom Viridiplantae; phylum Streptophyta; class Pinopsida; order Cupressales; family Cupressaceae; genus Cryptomeria; species Cryptomeria japonica. The sequence continues at coordinate 234,349,954 of NC_081405.1, forward strand.
CATTTGTATTGAATGGATTGGATGATTGCAACGATGAATAATGAATCCTTACAAATGCAAAAAGTAGAAAAACAACCCTAGATGAAATCCGAGGTGAGGATTAAATTATATCATGACAAGTGTTATCATCCTATGAGACAAAAAAGAACATGAGCAAAAAATAGAAAAAGGCTCCTAAGTTTAGCTTAAATTTAATAAAATAAAAGGGGTTCTAATTAATTAATTAGGTGATATTCCTATTGTATTCTAACACTAAGCTGAAAACCTAATGATGAATGCACAAATGGATGGGTCCTGACTACAAGGCTTGATGAGGTACCCATGTAAAAACAAATATATCTTTCATAATTGAAGAAAAGGAGAAAACCTCATGAGAAAAAATTCCTCTCCAAAATTGAAAATGAAATAAATTCATACGAGTGAAAGAAGGAAAGGACAACTCAATATGTACCCCCAAGATCAACAATCACATAAGTACAAACAATGTCCCCCCAATAGGAGAGAAATGAGGATAGGAATTCCCCTTATAAAGTAGTTCTTGTGCCAATGATGAAAGCTTGAAGACAAAACATGATACATTGCCTACAAAAAATATTTCTCCCCTTAGGAAGAAATAGATCCATTGGTGATTGGAGAAGCCATTCCCATAAGTTGGATGAATGGGGAATCCAAATCCAAGTGTCTCTAAAAACTGCTCAAATGTCCGCATGATGGTGTTAGGTGATACCAATCCAAAATTTTGTGAAGACTGATGTAGAACAAGCTCCAAAGACAATAATGATGGGCTAACAATGATGGGGCTGTTATGAAAGAGGAGATGAATTTACCTAAAATAGTCCTCCAAATTTGTAATATACATAGTTACTAGGAGACCCGTCTCCTACCCCTGGAGATCCGTATCAGTACCGGAGACGTGTCTTCGGTACTAGATACTTCTCTGGAAACTTCTTGACGCATAAGGTGCTTTTGATTGCAGTCTCTAGTCGTCTCCAGCCATCTCCGACGTCTCTTGACTAAACATTGACGTCTCCTCCTAGAAAACTTAGGGCAAAATTCAGTAAAAAGGCAAAAAAAAATAAAGCAAACAAATAAGATAAGCTTACAACAAAGCAAAGTCGGAGGGAAATGAATAATAAGGAAACTATTTCACAGGAAGACAAAAATTCATGCAAAGTTATAGTGATCGAATCTATTCACAGTGTATACATTTTGAGAGGACTGATTTCCTATCATTGTAATAGTCTAAAGAGAAATTTCCTTTACTATTTAGGCGACAATATTCAATGTGCTCAACATCTATATTACCTTACTTTCACTCTGGCTATGGTATCAACAATATAAGCAATTTTAATTTCAATTTTAAAGTTAACGTTAAACTTTACCACTTTTCTTGTTTTCAAAGTTCTTGTTGATGTGTATTTTGTACACGACCAAACACAGAATAAAATACCCAGAGGTATCTTGTCCTCTCTTGAGTAAAGTCTCTGAATGCTGAAGATATCGCAATTTCAATATGAAGGACTTCAAGGTTCTTGTATGTAGGTTCTCTACTCGTGGATAAACTCTCTGTGGTATGATGTGATTTTGCTGGAATCACAAGGGGACCTACACTTGATGACCTGAACGTCTAATTTGTTGGAATCACAAATCCTATTCACTGATTGGAAGACAAACTAATGGCAAAAGATGCAGGGTTCAGGAAGTCTACTCTACTACCTAGAATGCGAGAAGATGGATGAACGACTAGGTGGAGTCCTACTGGGCTGAGTCTCATCATCAGGCTTGAACAATCCAACATCAACTCAGTGCGATCTTCTAAGGGATGCTTCCAATACGTTCAAATCGCACACCATCCTACAATGATCACCATTCAAGATAATGCATGAACAATTGACGTGTAACGACTTAAGATTGAGCTCATTTTATGCCAGTTGACCACACATGGCACACTTACCATCAGTAAGAGGCTAGTGGTATGGACTAGACAGGTTCCACACAGGTGCATTCAACAATTTTCTTCACTCAATCTAATCATCTATCATCAAAATGAAGATTCAACAAGAGACCATGCACATTGCAAAGAAACAACATATTCCACCATATCTTCAATGAAAAGAAGTCTTTACAATTAAGGCAACAATGTCTTGCCTTCTCTTCTTAATCTACTCTAATTGCTATTCTACTATTCTGGCCTCTATTACTAACTATTAACTATTAGCTATTATTATTGACTAACTATTAGCCTTTACAAATGAAGAGCCAGGGCTTATATAGTGCCCACAATACAATTCAATGGCTTAGATCAATTTGAGATCAATGGCCGAGATTTTACAATGAAAACCCTAATTAGGGTTTGTTACAACAAACTTAATTCTGACCAATGAAATAATTGCATTATTTGGACACATGTCCTCTCTGGAATATTCGACCAATGGATAGTCGGGGTAGGTACATCGAAGTTAGTGCCATCTTTTGATGAGTCAGGTACATTGAATCTAGATGCTGAAGTGGACCAACCCGACTGGAGGAGTGATGACTGGGATGCCACCTTGTCTGATACTTGGTTGATGCTCAATTTGGTGATGCTGAGAAGCTAACTTTAATTAACTCTTCTGAAACTATCTGCTTCTCCAACGGACCCTTGCTTTGATCCTCTTTTGTCTTTGATGTGCAGGATGGATGGTGTACCTTCCCTTAAAATACTAGGCTGGAAAAGGTCGTCCCTGTCGATGCTGGGCCGGAGGAGGTCGTCCTTGATGATGCTGGACTGGAGGAGGTCGTCCTTGATGATGTCTGCTCTTCTTTCATCTGCAAAACAAATCAAGAGATGATTAAGGACACATAATAAATTCATTTCAACATAGCATTTCCTACCTTAAATCATCAACAAGAAGATATCAAAATGAAGTTTGCTTAAGATTCTTTCCAAGGACAGGCTCCATAAGAATTTCACCCTGGACCCTTTGGAAGGGTTAGGAGCGAATTTTGCATTCCTGGCTCAAATTCTTCTCACCTTGTGATCATACTTGCTTAGATACATGTCCAAGGACGTCCTCATTCTCAACCAACACCAAGCTTGATGTAAATTTGGGGCAAAAATGGAGGTTTTAAGAATTTCGCTTTGGACCCTTTGGAAGGGTCAGGAGCGAAATTCAAGCTTTAGGTCTTAATTCCTCATCTCCTTCACTTCAATTCATCCTACAGGGCAAAGAAACATCATTTCAACCTCAACTACGCCTTAGGACTCAAAGTCTTGACTTGACACAAGGAGAAAATAAGGATTTTGATGAATTTCGCTCTGGAGCCTTTGGAAGGGTCAGGAGCGAATTTCTTGCTTGTAGTTCACTTCGTCATCATTTCAACTTCAATCCACCTCACAAGGCAAGGAAACACTTCACTCCTTTCATCCAACCTAAGTTTAACTTGATTTTGCAAGGCAAAATAGGTGATTGAAGGATTTTCGCCCTGGATCCTTTGGAAGGGTCAGGAGCGAATTTCCTCCTCTGGCCTAAAATCATCATTCCTGGAGACAACAATCAACTCAAGGGCAATCTTAAGGGCATCTCTCACCTTGGTCTAGGCATAGCTTAGCATAAATTTGAAAGGAATAGGTAGATTTTAGGATTTTCGCTCTGGACCCTTTGGAAGGGTCAAGAGCAAAATTTCCTTTCCTGGCTAAAATCCTTCATTTTCATAACTACCAAACACTCCCAAAGGCTAGATCATGTTCATTCTCCTTTTCATCATGCCTTGGACATCAAATTTTAGCCAAACAAGGAAAGAAATGCATCTTAGGAAGATTTTCGCTCTGGACCCTTTGGAAGGGTTAGGAGCGAAAATCTTGATTTAGGCTAAATTCTTCATTTCTCCAATTCAAAACAACTTCAAGAGGCAAAGACAAGCTATCTTACTTCCATCCACGCCATAAAAGACCAAGGACTTGACCTCCTTTCTATGGAAAGTAGGTGTTTTTAGGAATTTCGCTCTGGACCCTTTGGAAGGGTCAAGAGCGAAATCCTTGGTTTGAGCTATCTCTTCCATCATTTGACCTCAATCAACTTCAATAGGGCAAGAACACCTCTCCTCACACTCATCCAAACTATAAAGACTCAAAGTTGACTTGATTTTGTAAGGAAAATAAGGTGATTTTAAGATTTTCGCTTTGGACCCTTTGGAAGGGTCAGGAGCGAAAATCTCATTCTCGGCTTGATTCTCCATTTCTTCAACTCCAATCCACTCTAGAAGACAACTAGACATCATTCTTCACCCAAGGGATAAGGTCTTAAGCCAAAACAAGGTCAAAAGAATAGGCTTGCAAGGAATTTCGCTCTGGACCCTTTGGAAGGGTTAGGAGCGAAATTCACCTTCTTGGCTAGAATCCTTCATTTTTTCAAAGCTTTCAAACATTTCTAACATCCAAACATGTCCACTCTTCCCTTCAAGATGCCTTACAAATCAAAATTTGGTCAAATAAGGCAAGAAATGAGTCTTAGGTTGATTTTCGCTCTGGACCCTTTGGAAGGGTCAGGAGCGAAAATCTTGATTTAGGCTTTAATTGCTCATTTTTCAAACTTCAATCTTCTCCTGGAGGCAAATATAGATTGTTTTCCACTTGAGGAACCAGGTTTTAAGCCCATTCAAGGTAACAAATGAGGATTATAGTAAATTTCACTCTGGACCCTTTGGAAGGGTCAAGAGCGAAATTCCTATTCTTGGCTAAAATCTTCATCTCATCCACCTTTACTCACCTCCTAAGGTCAGAACATGTCAAAAATCTCCCAAACATGCCTAAGGAACTATGAAATTGGTCTTGACAAGTGATAAATTGAGGTGCATAAGGATTTTCGCTCTGGACCCTTTGGAAGGGTTAGGAGTGAAATTCCTAATCTTGGCCAAAATCCTTCACATTTCTACATTCCATCACCTCAAAAGGCAGAGACATGTTATTTCCTTCCCAAATTCGCCCATGGAACAAGGTTGGTATCCAAAACAAGGGAGCAAATGAGGCTTATGAAGAATTTCGCTTTGGACCCTTTGGAAGGGTCAGGAGCGAAATTCCTATTTTTGGACAAGATCCTCACTTTTCAAAACACTTCTCAAGGCAAGAACACATCAAGACTCACACACAATGCCTAATAAACCAACTCCTATCCAAAACAAGGAAGGAAAATGAGGGTTATAAGGATTTTCGCTCTGGACCCTTTGGAAGGGTCAGGAGCAAAAATCATGTTTCCAGGCTGATTTAGCACTTTATCCATCCAATCCTCCCTCAAGCTTGATCAAACCAACCTCTTTCACCCTAATCAAGGCAACCCATCACTCAACTGGCCCCAGGCAAAGTCAAACTAGGTCTTTTTTTGGCCAAAAGAAGGCTAAATGGAGGATTTCGCTCTGGACCCTTTGGAAGGGTCAGGAGCGAAATTCCTCTCCCAGGCTAGAATCCATCATCCCAAGGTCTAAAATCTCCTCTCCAAGGCAAAATTGCATCAAACCTTCTCAATTATGCCTCAAAAGTCTACAAACTTGGTCAAGCTAAGGAGAAAAATAGAGGAAATATGAATTTTGCTCTAGACCCTTTGGAAGGGTCAGGAGCGAAATTCACCTTAGGCCATGATCCTGACTTCATTTTTTCGCATTTCTTCATTCAAACAAGTGCTTTTGCCTTCATTCAAGCCTAGGAATGCGTTATTCTAGGTTTTGGTCAAAGTAGAATGTCTTATGGAGAATTTCGCTCTAGACCCTTTGGAAGGGTCAGGAGCGAAATTCGCTTTGGACCTTTTGGAAGGGTTAGGAGCGAAATTTGACATTTTGGTCTCTCCGTCAGGATCATTTTATGGAATATAACATTTAAGTATAAGAAAGAAGAAAGATATATATACTGTCAGGATGTTTGAGAGTGGTTTCGGACCTCCAGGAGTTATATTGCAAAATCTAGTTTTTGGAGGATTCTTTAGTTTTCCAGACTTAGTCAAATTTTAGGATCAGGACGTTCCAGACTTAGCCAAATTTCAGGACATTTGAAGATCAGGATGACATTCCAGACTTCATCACTCACCAACTTGACCTAGCTCAAGCAAAGCTTGCTATCCAGGTGATCCTCCTGGCGACACTCGAAAAGCAAAGGCTAACAGACAAAACTCTAAAGCCTAGAAAAACAAACCCCAGAAAGCAAAAAAGTAGGGGTCCCCATTTGCAATGGGGCGATGTGTGAATACATCACAACAGTTCTCTGTCATGATATGTTTTGGAAATTATTAAATATTATTTAATAAAAAAAATTGGCATCTCCAAGTACCCCCTCTCCTATTTTTGAAAATTAGTCGTACTAGTAAGGGGACAAGTTTCTAAAGTTCAAGTGAAGCAACAATCGTCAAAAAATTGTGATTATACTTGATTAATCGAGAATCGCCTAGGTTGCCGATTTTTTGAAAAAATCGTGTATTTTTTGGTCAACGACTTTCAACGATTTCTTCAGCGTTTAATCACAATTAAACAATTCGATTAATAAAGTATAAAAATCGCGAAAAAAAAAGCCCTAAAATCGACGCTAAGACCAAAAAAAAACACAAACTGGGAAAAAAACCCTGCAAACTGCAAACTTGGCCATAGTTCCTTTGAATCCCGTGACGAAAATCGCGAGACGAAAAATCCTGTGACGAAAATCGCAAACTGGGAAAATCGCGCGAGGAAAATCGCGCGACGAGTTCCTGTAGGCTGCAAATTTGGCCATAGTTCGGCGAATACGAGGTATGTAATCGTATTAATTAGCATTTCATTATATTATAATCGTATTAGTTAGCATTTCATTATTTATTAATGTTACTATTGATTAGTTAGCATTTCATTTCATTATAATGATATTAGTTAGTATTTCATTATATTTATTATGTATTACTGTTACTGTTATTATTTATTACCGTTACTATTGATTAGAATAGATAACACAATAGTAATACAGTAATACAGTTAAGTATTACTCTATTACTGTATTAGTATTAACTTAATACTAATACAGTAATACAGTAATACTTAATTGTATTACTATTGAACAGTATGAATATAAAGTTATAAACAACAATATTTGTCTATGTGAAAGCCATTTAACTGTATTAGTATTAGTATTACTGTATTCGTATATTTTTACTAATACTGTTAATATTAATACTTAACAGTTAACAGTATTAGTATTAGTATTAGTATTACTGTTAACTGTTAAGTATTAGTATTAGTATTATTGTTAAGTATTAGCATTAGTATTACTGTTAAGTATTATATTCATATTTCATATTAGTATTAGTAAAATATGAATACAGTTAACTATTAGTATTACTGTATTAGTCTCTACATAGCATCAAACATAAAATTTCTTAAGTAGCTATTTTAAGGGTAACAAGAAGGTAAAACATGCACAACCTTATAGTCTTACTCCTTACTAGAAAACACGAAGTAATCAGCAATATGAATCTATTTTCTACAATTCATATGTTGAAGCGTCTATTTTATTTTCCTACAATATCTCTATGCTATGGAAATGCCCTTAAATACAAAAAAAAATTTAGTTTTTTATTTATTTTCTACAATTTTTTATGTTTTTTGTAAATCCGATTTTTTCCCCATTTTTTCAAAAAATCTTATACTTATGTTTTGCTGATTAATTCCCTAAATGATTAATGCTTCTTTGCTCTAAACCATAGTTGTAAAACTCAAACTCGGCAAAATCTTGGCATGCCCAATTTTTTTAAAACTTGGGAAAAAAATTGGCAATAACTAGGCAATTTTACCAAACATTTGAAAAAACATAAATTTTAAACATATTAAAAAGCACATATTACAGAATTTGTAGAACATATTATTTATTTCCATTATATAAAAATCAAATTTAGAGTTTATTACATATCATAGACCCTAATGGGGTTGAGGGGCATTGCCCCCAATAGGGTGACCCCTCATGGGGGTCTAGGGTTAACACCATAGCATCATTTTCACGACTTAATCACCTAAGAGTGAAATTAGGTGTTTAGTGCTTTGTTGTTTATTAATGTGCTTTAAAAATCACATAAAGCTTTTAAGATTGCATAAAAAAACAAAATTATACTCATTTATGTTGGCATTGTGTTGTCATTGATGTCAACCGGTATGGGATGACCACTGGTATGAGAGATGTATGTGCAACACTGTCAAGGAGGAGTACAGGTTGAGATATCTTGGATATCACCTTGTGTTGCAAAACACTAGTAAGGCAAGGAAGATGGCCTCAGGAGTCACCGGTACACGAGTTAGTGCTTGACTTGTGTGGATGAGATGGTAAGGTGATCAATACCGGTACACTATATCACCGGTAAGGAAAGGATGTCAACTAGTAAGTGATGTGTTGACATGGGGAAGTCAGATCAACGAAGTGAGTGGTTGTCAATCTGCAAAGGTCATGACCTGTGTACAAGCAGGATGGGCAAGGTGTTTGAGTGTTTGTTTGTGATGAAGAGGCAAAATGTTACCTGAATCACATTAACACTGGAGGAGAAGAATGAACGGGTCACCGGTATGCTGTGAGGTTGCAGAACAACAGGACTCCCACCGGATGAAGATGCAGTCATCATGAGAAGCAATGACTCACAGTGAAAGTGCCATCACCGGAGCGCATGTGCATGTTTGAAGATATGCTACACAAACAGGGAAGTCACATGAGTACATTGCAGAATGTAGATGTCAAGATGCCACTCCATCGGTAAGTGGAACTTATCTCCAGGTATGCATGGTGTGCATCATGATTCTTTGAGATAAGAGAGAAGAGGTAAAGGCATGTTGAAATGCTGGTACAAAAGGAATGTGATGTGTTTGTCATCTTGACAAACCGGTTGTGATATGATCCTAGTTGATCAAGGAGAAGGCAAGGTTGAGCAGATGCAAACAAAGGAAGTGGCCTGACTGAAGATGGTGTCTGGTGAAGGTTGATGACAGAGTGTCATCAAGAAGGTTTACCGGTATGTAAGTCCACTAGTAATATGTGCAAGGTGCAGATGCAGATGTTTTCCCACCTTGTGGGAATGAGCATGCTCAAGAGAGACATGTCTGACGACCGGTCAAGGTGTTCCACCGACAGTTCAACAGAGAGCAGACATGATGAGTTAACCGGTAGAGTGTGAGATGCCGACAGGGTTTGTATACCGACAAAGAAGAGAAACCGGTAGAAGCATTTGGTCGGTGATCCTATCTGGACTGACATGAAGAGCCAAGTTGGCAGTTGGTCGACATGGATGCCACTTGGAATCAAGGTGGCGAACCTGCATTTGGATAAAGATGGAATGTACACCGACATGGTGGGTTGGTCGACATTAATGGAAGGTCCCACAAATCATGGGACATGTTGCAGAGTTGTTGCAGGGGTTTGAGGCTCAAGGACTGGAGGACAACTACGAGCCAGCTAAGAGTGATTGAGGAGATCGAGGCGGATGAAGGAAACAGTAGAACCAAATCTTGGTGTTTAACCAAGAGACCAGCCAATAGGGTAAAAAGCAGATCGCTAGAGATGGAAGGCGTGATCTAGGAGGCGCATAAATGGCGGAGTTGCGTAGCTGGCAATTTGGAAGATCAGATCAGACAGGATTTGATTGGATTTGTTTTGCCCCGAGGATGGTGAAGAAACCTTAACCGCCTAGAATTTGAATTGGCTTTCGGCGGGAAAACCAGTCCATAAATATGAAGGCAAAAGACATTGTTAGGTGCTGCTGCTGAAGAGAAGAAATATATTGTGCTATTGCAAAGTGACTAAGCGTTATTTCTGCATGTGAGAGAAAATCAGCTGAGTGCTCAGAGAGTATCTGAGACAAGAGGGAGAGTGAAGAGAAGAACTGGTAGTGGTTATACTGGCAGAGCAAAAGTGAAGAGAGCTGCAGAGAAGGCAGACAGTGGATCGGTAGAGTTTAGCACTGGTAAAGTGCAGAGCAGTGAGGAGGAGATCCTGCAAAGAAGAAGAGCAGAAGAGGTTGTACCCGTAGGGATTACCAACAGAGAAGAGCAAGAGAAGTGAGTCGGTGTTGCAGTGAAGGTATCTCACCGACAGAGTAAGGTATATGAAATGGTTGCAAGATTCACTTGTAACAAGATAACTACTTTTGTATTTGAAGTTTCCTTAAGAACATTGAGTTGTAGCTCGGTGCAGGGGTTGGTGCTCCTTGGGTAGGTGCCCTAAAGTCAAGGGTTGGTGCACCTTTGGGTTGTAGTCCATAAAGTCAAGGGTTGGTGCACCTTTGGGTTGTAGTCCATAAAGTTAGGGGTTGGTGCTCCTTGGGTTGGTGCCCTAAACTTTGTAACAGTGTTTTCATTGTGAGGCTGGATTGGAGCAGTAGTCTCCAGCAACATTGCTTACCGAGGTTTTTCCCATCTTGGGTTTTCCTCGTATATATTGGTGTTATGTGATGTCCCTTGTGTGATTGCTCGTGTATGTCTCCCTACAAACCGGCAAGTCTACATAGAGTTAGATCTATTAACTGGTATGCTCAAAGAGGACAGCAAAAGAGAAAAGTTTGAGAACCACTGATTCACCCTCCTCTCAGTGGTGCATTGTGTCTAACAATTTAGGCGTGAGTTTTTGACATTTTTATATTAAAAATGGTGGCAAGTTTTTCAAAAAACTGCGAGTAACACGCTAAGGCTTTTGGCTTGTGGTTTTTGTGAGTTTTTGGTACGTTTTTCAATTATACCCTAACCATGGAAAGATGCAAGACCTATGATATACTCAAACTCCTCTAAATTGTCATCATAAAAGGATATGTTATCTATATCATCAAGGGGAATGAGACAATCTATAGTAGGATTCTTTAGGAATTGAGAGATATGAGGATTTCCATGGATCTACTAAAGCCTAGTACAAAGTGTGGGGACAATCAATGTTCAATACAACAGTGTGTCATGATCAACACTAAAATAAATCAGTTCAACAACATGACCATTGATGTTACCCATGTTGATCTACTCGTTAGTGTGTCTGGTTCCAATATGATTCTGTAAAGATAAGACAAAAGATTAAGCCAACCGAGATGTGTTACAATACCGTTATGCCAAGACTCATATTTATCCTTTTTCAGGATTACCACAAAGGACGAACAAAAAAGCCCATGATACTGTTAATTTTACTAATCAGATATAATAACAAAATTCAATTTAAACTGAAAATGTAATGAAAACACAATGCTCATAAACACAACACAGAAATACCCTGGGAAAACTTCCCTCTTGGAGGTGAAAAACCCAGCCTTAAAATCCAATTATATTATGTCAAATATGAAGACAATTACAAGACATGAAACTTATCTCCAACATCAGATCAGTTTGCTGCTAAAACAGTCTTCAGTGAATTCGCTTGACCGAGATGTATCAATTCTGCCTTGCTGTCTTGGAGATGTGATGTACAGATCTGTAGAAGGAATTCACTTGCATGGAGATGATCGCTGCCCTTCCAGAAGTCTGTCTCAGACTTAAGATGACTATTGCAGACTTGACAACTTGCAGATCAGACAGCCAATGGAGAGAGATGAGCGCTGACCCTTCAATAAGCTTGAGATAACAATTGCGCTGACTTGAAACTCACTACAAGTTGGCTGACTTAGTTGATGTAATTCGCATGATATTATTGATTGATTATGCCATGCAAATGACTTGCTTATATACTTGACTTGTGGTGTCAAGTCTCAAGTCAGCCCGCCTTTTTTATTTAATAATAATATTATGTATATTGCTCAAATAGGTCTTGACCTATTAAGACGTTATTGCTTGATTGCCTTTACCACAAGCTACATGAGTTTGGGACCAGCCCAATTACATAAATGATCGCTCAAATACATATTTGATTTTACCGCCCAAATTGGGCCTACCTTATCTACAAGTTACAATAAACAATTTTGGGCCCAGCCCAATGTAGATACATTTGTTCATATTTATTTGCTCATATAATCCGATCTAGCTATCGGTTTTCAACAGATACCTGCTCAAATGATAAGTTGTTGGGTAGGAGTATATAATCTTGTGCGACTATAGTTTTGTCCACGTACCCAAATTTGCATGCTTGTCGCTGTGCCCCAAAATCAAAGGCCAATAATCTCAATGCATATAAAACACCTCAAATAAAATTATTTCATGCAAATCGAACATTTTTACGTGCCAAGATGTCCAAGTAACTAACTAGAATTTAAAAATTACTCCCCTTGAAGCACCAACTTCAATCTGCTGAAGCACTTACTTCAGTCCTTTTTATACTAAAAAATTACTGAAATTTTTAAAAGATCTTCACAAAAAGTCTTATCATATCCACGTATGCAGCTCCCTTAAGTATTTCTCATACATAGACTCCACACCCTATTTTCACCACTTCACAAGCTCAGATGTCTTACACAGAAATTACTGAAACTTTTAAAAGATCTTCACAAAAACTCTTATCATATCCACGTATGCATCTCCATTAAGTATTTCTCATACATAGACTCCACACCCTCCTTATTTTTGCCACTTCACAAGCTCAGATGTCTTACACAGCGCACATACATTTGCACCAGATTGATGAAGCTTTCAACATCGGACCAACTCCTTAATCGATGCAGCAGCCAATACACAAAATCATCAATATACAATCAGCTCACAGAAATTCTGAGCAGCTCGCATCCACAACAAGGGTAAATAATGATCAAGCACAGTTAATTATGATCTGCAAGGCAACCCGTAGTGATAGTTTTGGACACCTGTTTCAAGATATATTTTGCTTCAGTGCTGGGAGTCACTTCTGCAAAACAACTCAGCATCAGTCTTATTTCAACTTCAAGCTTCTCACACAGAGCAACACTATTCCACGAATGGCCAGAGCATCAACTAATATTTGTGGCAACCAGAAATATTAAATCACCCCTTTTATTAATATCTGTGATATTTTTCAAAGCCACAACTCAATTATTTTAAGATGCACTAGATGCAGAGAAAGCTCCGCTCAGAATGTAAGTCTCACGCTGAGTATGAGATTACCACACCACCCATTAATTGGTAGTATGAATAGAATGATACTTGCATTCCTCCACGAACATACAATGTCTTATGCTCGAAAAGAATACACACCAACCCGAATCTACAATTCAAAGTCACACTGACAACAAATTAAAGTTTTCAGAAAGAAATTGACTCAGCTTCTAAAATAGCTGACATCCAATAGAGGATGGGAAAGAATTGAAGAAACAAGCCCATTATGCTCATTTAAGAGTTTGGTCGGTGATTAAAGAGCACTCAGAAAGAATCTTGACACAGCTCATAATCCGCTCATGACATTATGGAAAGGGAACAAAGCCGCCGCAGCAATATAGAGAAAAAACTTAATGAAGTTCATTTCAATTGAAACTGCCAAGCACAACTTCCTGAAGCAATAAAAAACGTTGTGTAAAAACAGCGAATGCTTGTTGCAACTTTTGAAAAAAAAGACAACTGATGACATGATAATCTAACTTGGCACAAAAATAGGCAAGTAAGCAGCTGACTTGGACAAGCAGCCAGCTCAAGCTGACAACCAAGTAGCTCAAACACACAGATAGGTAGCTTAACCAGACAACCAAGTAGCTCAACCAGGCAACCAAGTAGCTTGAGCAAGTAAGTGACTAGCTAAAGTAGATAACCAAGTAGCTCGAGCAAGTAAGCGACCAGCTAAAGTAGATAACCAAGTAGCTCGACTAAACAATTGGTGAATATCTAGTGAATAATCAGCAGCTTGAAACACATCTCATTCTAATTCTTTTCAAGAATGCCAAACATGGTTGCATATTACTTCGAGTAATCCTCCAAAATATACACAACCTTGGTCGTCATCCTTTGACATAAATGACAAAATATCCAACAGATATTATATTGGAGTTGATTGTTGAATTCCAGAGCTCCCATAAATCACATGCAACCAAAACACTTATCATATGAAGAGAAAAAAATCATATAGTGTGTTATGCAACCTTGAGAATTAATTCAATGCAAAAATGTATCTGAATATGCACCTGTATTAAATGGATTAGAGTGAATGATTACAATGATGAATAATGAATCCTTATAAGAGGAAGAAGCAAAAAAGCAACCCTATATGAAACTCTAGGTGAGGATTAAATTAGTTCATGACAAGTATCTTCATTTTATGTTATGAGACATAAAAGCACATGACCTAAAAATAGAAAAACACTTATAAATTGAGCTCTTAAGTGTAATAAAGTAAAAGAGGATTAATAAGTTAATTAGATGATTTTCCTATTTTACTCTAACATCACCTCATCTTTTTGTTTTGTTGGCCTCTAGGTCAGGAGACTTTGGAGAAACAAAAATAGCATATGCTAAATAATAAACCATGCAAAGCTAAGAAGTTTTCATGACTTTGGACAGCTGTTCTTGAGTAAGTTACAAATATCACGAGAATCAAGAATTTGGAACCATTTTCATTACTTATTTAACTATTGGGAGCATTCACATTTGAAATACTTCTATATCTGCTTCCCAGAACTTTACACAAGCAATGCACAATCCTCAGGTTTGCCTACCACGCACACCATAGTTGTCTTTCTTGGTTTTCTGATTGTGATGACTCTCATGGCAGACACACTGCTTTATAAGGGTTTCGTTCTTTCTTCTTAGGCTTTCTAGGCCATGTAAGTGCACAATAACTACGCTCATGCTCAGGGATGACTCAAGTAATTCTCCAAGTGATGGGTCTCATAGCCAATGCCATATGATTTCGGAGTTCATAACATTGACTTAAATTTTTTACACCGATTCAAAAATCAACTGCTTGGTAAGATACATCTTTGTTTCATGTTTCTAGATTATTACAGTGGCTAGTGTTCTTAATATTATAAACCAATAACAAATGTAATCCACAAAAGGTAACTGAATGATGTATCGAATATTGTTTGAAATTTACTTTCTCTTTGTTATCTGTGAACAATTTTTAATTTTGAAATTAAAAGTTGGAAATATTTTATTACATGAAATTTGTATATTATAGTTTGCATATCCATATCCCACATATGGACTTCAATTGAGGGATTTAACCATCTTCTCTTCTTGGGTTCTGAAATGTGAAGAGAAAAGCTTTTTGAACTTTTGCCGTGCGAGGGGTATCTTTCAAATTACAAAAGCCAGTGTCATTGTGAAGTTGTTAAACTCTGAATATGAAGGATTATGTGAAACCAAGCTTAATCAATGCTAGGGTTTGTGAGGTTGAAACAACACTTGTAATTACTGCAGTATGGGTTTTTTAATAACCTCACACTGCAAAATCCACACTGCAGGAGGGCATGTTTTATGATCTTTCAAATCGTATGCCGAAGGCTTGTATGCTATATGTGGAAAATACTTAACCCTTAACTCTGGACTTATACTGGGATTTGATTATTTCTGGTCTTATTTATGATCAGGTTTTCTGTTAGACAATCCACGTTTCTGCTTCTTTGTGGGTAATCATGATTCAGTCAGAAGTATTTATGTGCTTGTTTGTTTGTGTCCATTAATTTTAGGTTAGATGAGGTCATCACATTGAAATTTTAAAATAAATAAGCCGTCATTGGTCTTAGCCTGGTTTGCATATTTCTTATTTGGGAATATCTATTCAAACCATTTGTAATTACTAATTAACTGTTATATTTGGTTTCTTTGCTCTGTGGTGAAAGATCCAAACTTCTGCTGAATTTTTTGTAGTTCACAATTTAAAGGGCTGGTTAATCAGTTTATCTTTATTTGCTATGTTATTCTGTATCCCACTGCTTCTGAATTGAATCCCTATAGGTTAGTGAGCACTTAATTTGTAAGGAATATGACTCATGTTTATTGCATGACATTAATACGAATGTGAGTATTTATGATTCAAAAACAAATTGATGTTCTTATAAAACTTTTTAGGATGTTACTATATGCATTGTTGTTCTTTGCAGTGATGATGATAGCTATAACAGAAAATTTTCTCAAACTAAGCAAGATCAAGCAGATAGAGGTTTGACTGGAAGAATTGCCGGGTGGATCCCCACATCTACTCAGTTCTTGCATACTATTTGCTAAACTTTTTGGATAAGGTTTTACACAATTTATCTTAAGATGACAAAAGCTTGAGTGGTGTTTGATTCCACTCCATCCTTTTTTAACAGTTTTTATGCTTGGTAGACGACCCTTACATGAATATCCACTATATGTACAAGAGCAAGCTTTATCATGTTTTCAATTTTGTTTAGCTGGTTGTAGCAGAAAGCCATCAAAACTGCCCGTCTTATCAAGAAAGGAAAAGAGCTAGCATCGAATAACTACCAATAAGAGGGAATGTTGAACTTATTTAACATTATTTTGTGCAGAGAAAATGTTAGTTATACTACAGGGCCGAGACCATTTATTCACAGTGATTAAACATTGATATTTCTGCAAATTACACACTTGTATCCTGGCTCTCACATTTCGTATTGCAAATAATGGTTAAAATTTTCGCAAATTGTGGAGTTCTATTTGTTTGGAAGAATTCCTTCCTATGATAATATTGACGTTAATTTTCCTCGAAATAGTATAATTGTGATGAAATCTCTGACATAGTTTACCTCGTGGGTTGTGCCATATTAGTGTTTGGAATACCTTTATATATGATAGCGTTTTCCTAATTACTATTTTGTTCTTAGGAAAGTAAATACATCAATGGAGCACAAAGAGTGGATGAAAATTTGGATGTGCAGTCATTGGCGACAAGGTGCATGATGTAGAAGGCAGGAAGATAACCTGCACAAACAAAGATGTTGGGAACAAGGAAAACGCACATATAACAAGGTTGAAAGGAATTCGTAATCACTTCCCACAGCCAATTACTCGTGAAGAAAATCTTTGACCGCGGTGGATTTGAGTGCAGGGCTCTAAATTTGGTACAAATTTGAGTGCAAAATTAGCGGTGGTGGATTTGAGTGCAGAGCTCCAAATTTGGTACAATTTGAGTGAGTGGAAAACTAGCGGTGGTGGATTTTGAGTGCAGAGCTCAAAATTTGGTACAAATTTTAGTGCAAAACTAGCGGTTTGTGCAAATTCCGATCTAAAAGTTAGAGGTGACTTAAAGATTTCTGAGTTTAAATAGTATATGTAGCATGGTTAAATAAGGACTTTTTTAATATCAAGCAATGACAATCTTACGTAAAGACTTACAATTTGATTTAATTTTATGACTTGTAATCAAACATTCCTAAACACATACAATTCATGATATAATATAATCACACTGCATATTGCATATGTATCAACTTTAATATATTAGTTACAATATAGTTGTAGATATATATGATTAAAATCTCATAATTATACAAAATCAGATATGATATTCTTATATCATATAAAAACTATATGTTTCATTGTCTTTCTTTTCCAAACATTTAATAGCTTTAAGCATATATTTTATTTAATTCATAAGCAAATAGTTACACATCTTTTATTAACAAAATCAATTAACAATTCATCAACCACCTTTAAATATTTTTTTACCTTAAACAATAACAATCTTTTCATCTTAGGTGTACAATTCTTATAATTATTGATGGACCTTATAAATTGACAATTGGGGATAGCTATATGCCGCTTGTGGGAGCTGTTAGGAAATCATATAATGTTCTTAAATTAAAGGAATCAATGGTACGTAATATATTTTCAACATTAAACTTTGAGAGAAGGTATGTGCAAAAGCAATTAATCTTGTTGTTATAGAAAAGCATATGCAAAGATATTATACCACAAGAAGATGATTTACATGGTAAAATCTTTTTAGGAGAAAAGTCCTACTTTGAAGTAAAATAATTTGTATAATTAAACAAGCATGAACTTATATTACAAATTATAGGCTATGCATTTGCAACAGTATCATCAACAATCATAGTGTTGAGCAATTATGATAGCATAGCAAAACATGAAAACAAATCATACAACCCTATACTTGATACCAATCTAAGTACCCAATATAAATATCTAATACGAGAAATTATAAGCGGTAAACCACAAATCATATGTTAGAAACATGACCCATATACAATGTCCCAATCCAGGGCTCAAATTTGAACTCCCCCATATGGTGAGTTAACATGAATGATATTAGATGCTCTAACATTGTCATAATGCTCATCGACATCATCATAATCCACTTACCGAATTGGGTGTTCTATTATGGTCCACAATTTCCCTCAAAAGATGCTTTATAAAATAGTGTAATATATGTAATAAAGTTGGTCAAGCTTCCCAGAGAGCGATGTATCTTCCTCATCATCATGCTTTTACACATTTAAATATCTCTTACATCGCTATCTTTGCTATCTTTTGCTATCTTTGCTATCTTTGTCAACTATCTTTGTCAACTATCTTTTGCTATCTTTGCTATCTTTGCTATCTTTGTCAACTATCTTTTGCTCGTCCTTTATGACAAGTATTCTCTTACACACCATTATTCAAGTCATAATAGGACATGCACATGGTATGATGACCAAGTCATAGACAAGATGATTTTTTCCATGCGAGTTAATAATCAATAAAAATAGATAATTAGTTTCGAATATTGGAATTAGAAGATGTAGGACAAAACTATTCAAATATTCTCCCACTCGTCATATAGCTCTTAAGAACAAAGGGGAACACTAATGTTGTCAACTAGTTAGGGTTTGTGAGGCCAATAGACTCGTCACACCACTTGAACTTCTTTGTAATCGTAGGCTTCGATAATGTATCTAGATCATTTGCTTAAGTATCAACTTTTTCTAGCATCACATTCCCACCCTCTTCCATTTCAAGAACAAAATGTAATAGATAGCTATACATATTCCACTCTAACTACTACAAAGAACATTGATAGCTCCTTGACTTCACCCCACATTTGAACACAATCTCTTAAGCTAAATGACCTTATAGAGATGAGTAGTTGCTATGTAGTGGACAAAGCGACCATAACCTATTGTTTATTCATCCTACGATAATATTAACAAATAAATTAAAAATGTTACTATCGGTGGATCTTTTGTTGTTGACATTAGTAGCTCAATTTGAATCCACAAATTCATGAATATCCATAAAGTATTGATCCTTTGTAGGATCTTCATAATAATAAACAAAGTACTTGGAGCCAGCCAACAAATTCCTAAAAATGCTCTTAATTATATAATGATCTCATCTAATGGCCAAGGCTTTCCACTCTTGGGAAATGTTTAGTTTTATATAAACCATAACATGCATCAAACTTCAACAATAGAATAAGACACTTGAGCCATGTTTTCTATCTCATTAGGTGTATATGGATAGTAGTTTACACATAACTTTGTCCCCATCAGAATAGGAGCACTCAAGGGCCAACAAATTAACATGTTTATTATCTCCCAAATTGAGTTCACATAGTTGCTTTAGCCCAACCAAAGCTTTTTATTCATTATATCTCTTCTAATTTTCATATCCAGTACTTGGTTTCTTACAAGTTCTTAATGTCAAGTAGTGTTGAAAGATAAAGATTCAAATCACGAAACATTTCCTTATTGTTACTAAAGAATAACTTGTCATCTATGTACCATGTGATAACAAGGAAACAATCACTTACCATCTAATAATACATACATTAATCTTTAAGCAACTTCATTTTGTTGAGGGGCATAAAGAATTGTATCATGTCTTCCAATGTTATGCTCTTTATAAAATTAGTCAAAATTTATTGAACATATATCATTGCTATTGTTAATTTTGAAAGCCTTAATCTTCTACTAGTTTGATTTTCTACAAGGGAATTCATAGTTACTTATGAGGAAATACACCCACATCTTCTAAGAATAATCATCTTTAAAAGATACATAGTACAAAAAAATAGAAGGTACATTTACATGCCCAAATACATTAGAATAAATTAAATCTAATAACCCAAGATATTTTGTGAGTACTTGAGTAAAACTAAACCCTTCACAATATTTTTTTGGTCTCGAGGACCCTCTCACATAAGTGGTCCATTCTTTTGTGCCATAGCATTGTCTTCTCCATTTGTAATTGGCTCTTTGAAGTAATAAATTACTTAGGTACTCAAAAAGCATGATTATGAATACAAGGCTCTTTTTTGTTGTTGATTCCAATGGTGAAATCTAGAATTTTTGAATTTATTGACTATAAGAATATAGAAACTATTGCATTGCATATTGCATGCATCCAACTAAAATAAAGTGCCAATGTGAACACCTTTAGTGAGTGCCACAACTCCTCACACCAGCTTACACCTTCCATTGGAAAAAACAACCTATACACCCACATTATTCATGACTAATAATCTTTAGGTGAGAGTTGTCTTTAAGGTACACTTTCCCACCATCACATTCTTCATACTTAGAGAACCACTCCTAATGAGAAGTTGAATATGGAAGGAAGAACCTAAGTCCGTCGACCACACAACTTCTAACATGTGTTGTCAAGGATGTAACAAAGACATCAATGCCATCTTAAGACAATTTCTAAAAATTACCATTTAAATTGCTTTTTTTTCTTCTACTCCTTTTTTAAGTATATGTAATATTGCCTAAGCTTGTTGCAGTTCCAACATGTGTTTCCAAGGTTGCAACGAAGACATTTACATCATCTTAAGAAGACTTCTCAAACTTGTCATTTAAATTATTGTTTTTTTTTTCTTCTCCTCCTTTTGCCTAAGTTGTTGTAGTTCCAACATGTATTGCCAAGGTTGCAACAAAGGAAACCGCATCATCTAAAGATGACTTCTTAGACTTACTTCTAAATCATTCTTGTTTTCTTATTCTACTCTTTGTAGTCCCTATGATAGTGCGTAAGTGTGTTGCAACTCCAACACTAAGCCTTGGAATTTCTAGGAGATTTGAATCTCCCACAAGTTTTAGATTTTGACTTTTCTCTCTTCTTGCCTTTCTCTTTGGTCTTTCATTAATTGACAAGGCCTCCTTAGCTAATTTAGAAGCTTTTCCTTACATCTCCTTTCTTTGTAATGATATCGATACCTTGTCCATCTTGAGCTTAGAGGTAGCAGTCTTGATGATCATCAAAAGATGATCCTATGAATTTGCCAAATAACACAAAAGTGTCATGGAATTATCCTCTTTATTTTCAATTCAACAAAAGTGCAACTAGGTTATGTTCATATTAAACATGTCCATGTGCTTGGCTAGAGAAGTACCATCCTCCATTTGAAGGTGAACAATTTCTTTCTTAGGAAAAGTTTACTCGCTAGGGATTTAGCTTGATAAATTTTTCTCAAATTCTTTTAAAGGGATTTTGTAGTGGCTCCTTCATGTATATTTAGCAACATATGAAATAAATCCACCCCTAACACCTAGAATATGAGACAATAAAGGTTTGATACCAAATGAAAGGAAACATTAGTGTCTAATACACTTCCTAAAATAAACTTTGGTAGAAGGCATTGGGAAAAAAAATCAATCATATGGTTACATAAAAGAGTACACAAAGAGATTATACCCTAACAAGATGATATGTGAAAAACCCCTTTGAGAGAAAACCCCACACTTTAGAGAAAAAAAAATTGAATTATTAAATGACTATGAAGCTACAATATAAATATTAGATCATACCTTGACAAGAATATCACCAACATTAAGATTTTGGACCAATTTTGGTAGCATAATAATACCTTCAAATCAATCACACAACCCCATATTTGGATTCAATCCAAGCACCCAATATAAATGAGATCCAATACAATAAATCATAAGTAGTAAGCCACAAGCCATGGGTCAAAACCATGAC
Source organism: Cryptomeria japonica (assembly GCF_030272615.1). Lineage (NCBI taxonomy): Eukaryota > Viridiplantae > Streptophyta > Pinopsida > Cupressales > Cupressaceae > Cryptomeria > Cryptomeria japonica. Next base: position 234,371,713 of record NC_081405.1, read on the forward strand.
CCAATCATGGTGTCCAGATCTACGACCCAAATTCCAATGCTTTCATCTATAATGAGTCAACATGCTAATAACAATAGATCTCCTTACATTGTCATAATTCTCAATAACCATCATAATCCACTCACCAAATTGGGTGCTCCATTTTGGCTCCATAATCTCCCTCAAATTATTCTCTAGGACACATCATAATTCTCTACGACACATCATAATTTGTGTCATAAAGTTGGTTAAGGTTCCTAGTCAACAATGTAGCTCCCCCACCAGCATGCACTTATATGTCTTAATATCTCTTACATCACTATCTTTGTCAAATATGCTCTTACACATATTTCATGGCAATATATTTTCTTACACACTATTATTCATGTCATGATAAGACATACAAACGACATAATGACCAAGTTATATGTGGATCACCCTTTTGCATGTGGGCTCACAAGTAATAAATAATATCATTAAATAATTAATTTCAAACATTCATAATTTAAGGTGAATGACATACCTATCTCACTATTGAATGCATAAGGATGATCATATATATGATTATGCATCCTTGACACCTATTTTTCTATGCCAATTTTATACTTGAGGGATGTTGGGTTTACACCTATGGTACACATGGACATGATGAATTATGAATTGTTGTATTTACTTAAATTTATGCAATATTAAAATTATAATCTATACCTAAAAATGGTAAAATATGAATACCATGCTCAACAACCCTATTTGAGTGTCCATTTTCTTTGAACAATATATACAAAAAACCCTTATTTCCTTTGTATATGGTTGATGGATGCACCACATATTTGTGACTCCAAAAAGAGAATAGATCATTAAAATTGAAGGCATACGATTAGTAAAAGGCCAAGTTCCATATGCCTTTTAATTAAATATGGATCTTTACACAAGTGTTTCACATTCTTTACAAGGTCAAAATTTGTAGCATCCCTTAACCTTTTAATTCTAATTGGTATACTCTATTTTCCATCCTTCCTTATTGTATTTTTAGTCAATTTAGAGGTCTTATTCCTAATGTGAGTACTTTTTACCTAGTCATCTTCTAAACTATTAGGTGTATGATTTCTTAAAGATGTTGACGGAGAATAGGGTATAATACTATCAAAAGACTTTGATTAATTAATATATGTCATGAATGGAGTTATTTATGTCCACCCTTTCTTTTTATTCACACCATGCAACCTCTTTTAATTCTATGCTTAAAGGTATAGGTGACAAATGCATCCACATATTTGAAAAGAAATAAAGTTATTTTCTAATTTAGGCTAGGTGAATAATGTTGGATGTTATTGGCATACGATGAACCGACATGCTGATATGATGATAATATATGTTGTCATTGATGTCAATAGGTTCAAGTGAACTCTAGGGTTATCGGTTTGGCAATCCAGCTTGTGCGATGCAACCAGTGATACTCTGTGATGAGTTAGCTAAGAGATATGAGTGAGATTGAGGTGCCACGTCAACCTTGTGCGCATGAAGGATTTCCTTGAGGATCTTGCATGAGAAGATCGATTGCGTTTGAAGTCTACCTTGAGAATGATCATTCTTCTTGGCGGTATGAGAAGAGATCGTGATGGGTTACTGATTCCCATGTGTGGTGAAGAATGAACGATACAGATTGTCTTGTGATCTGTTTGAAATCATAATACTCTATGCAATGTGTTTGGATGGTCAGGATTGGACCGCCTGTGTTGTAAACCTAAGATGCTTAGGGTTTAGGGTTTATGCTACCGACCAAACTGATGTCTATAAGTTCGATGATGTTTGTTATTGCAAAGTTGTTGGCAAATGTTGTGTGTGTATCCGAGTGATGAGATACTTGCCAGACCAGTAAGAGGAAAACTACAGAGTGTGATTGCAGAGTAGAGGAAATGAAAAGAATCTGCCTTGACATGTAGTGCTGTTATCAGATCAAAAGTTTTACCTATTGTCTTCTAATCATTTTAATAGTTGGAAAATCCCTTTACCGGGTAGCTTTAACATGCTTATTGTAAAACCTTTAACCAGGTGACTCAAGATCATTGAGTTCTTCAAATCCTCTAGCGAGGTAACCTTTAACTGGGTTTTAACCTTTAACAGGGTATATAGCCATCCCTTAACCGGGTGATCTCTAACAGGATCGGTTCCTAACAGAACCTTATTGTATAGTCTTTAACCAGACTAGGCTCTTAACAGGGCGAGCTTCAAAAGAGTTCAAAAATAAGCTTGTGGGTATTCATCCCCACCGTGGTTTTTCCCATTTGGGTTTCCACGTGAAAAATCTGTGTGTTATGTGTTATGCATTTTTCATGTGATGATTATGTATTATTTGGTTGAATAATTATACATGCAGAATTAATAGGTTATGGTATTATTGGTATACCACATGCATATGTTTATGGGTGAAGTTGATATCAAGTATTGATCATATTTGAAGTGTTCAGACTTATTAGTTTATGGTGTATGATGTCTTACTATGTTTAACTGGTATTTTTGTGGTTAAGTTCAGTGATGGTGACAACTAGTTGGTATTGTTTTAACCAGATAAGTTGTTGAGAAAGTTTTTGCCTATACTGATTCACCCCCCCTCTTAATACCGGTTGGAGTATCTGTTGTTCATCATTATTCATCAAATAAATGTAACAAACAAATACAATTGTACTTTCCTAAGTTAATTATTCAAGACACAAATACTGCATAAGTACACTTTTAAAATTTACAAAGAGGATTAGGGTACTTAGTTTCATTTGTGATATCAAAATATTTTGTTGCAATTTTTAGTCATTGATCTATCCCAGTTTTTACTATCAAACTTGAGATAATATAGTTTAAATATTTTGAAAAATGTTTTGTGTTTAGTTCATGTTTCATGCTACATTTTTAGAAGTGAGCCTTGCACTCATATTAAAATTATGACCACTTGTAATCCTGGTGGTGCCTAAAGACACTCTTAGAGCTTGGTGTGCTTAGAGAGAGAGTTGATGTTCTTCTTTACTTTTACCTTAGTCAAATCCTTGGATCAATTTAATGACTACAAAAAATTGGAATACATGTCAAGCAAAATGTAGATACCTATGTTTTCCTAATCATATTTTATCATGACACTCCTTATATAATACTCTAAGATATGTGAATTCTCTTTATGAATATCAAATGATCTAAGTCAAAGTTAGGGTTGGTATTTTATATAACACTTTAGCACTACAATTCAAATATTTTATGCTTGATCCAATGAGTAATGACGAATTAAGAGATTGGTTGGCTTGGGCCCATTATAAATTGGAACTTTAGGGACTCAAAACTATACTTGTGGTTCTAAACCAAGTTTAGAATTGCACCCTTGATTTCGATCCAAGATAAAGGACACTATAAATGGAGGTCGAGCCTAGACCACTTAGGGATAAAGATCTAATATTTGATAAGATAGATGTTGTATGTGAAATATTGCAAATAAATATGTGATTTTGACACTAAGTTAATACATTTGGGACGAGCAACCAAAATGAGTCCAAAACGGATGGCAAAAAGTGCCAGGGTTGCACTTTTCACTATTACATTTTACCTACACTTTGACTTACATGAAAACTACTATAAATCTTGCAAGCGAAAGTTAAAAAAAGAAACTAACACAAAAGTAAATGATAAGCACTTGAAAGAATATAGATATGGATAATGATTGATATACACTCCTTGTGATGATAAACTTTATCTTAAAATATACAAGCACAAAATTCCATGATATCATTTGATAGCAATTTAAAATACGCATAAACAACTATTTAACAATTCCAAATAACTATGTGTAAAAGTAAAAATATGATGGATTGTGAAAGAAGTGGGGTTATGAAGGAGATTTCAAATTAAAAAAAAAGGAATACGGGGTTGCAAAGAAGCCAATAATAGAAAGTGATATAGGGTTGTGAAGGAGCCATCGTAAGCAGCAAAGATCAATGCAAGGCTACAAAGGAGCCACCATAGTCATACTAAAATGTTGTAGGGTTGCAAAGGATCCATCAAAATAATGTTAGTGATACTATATGTCCCCTTTAGTTGGTTGCATTTTAAGGATGCAAGAAATTGAAGGAGAAGATAAAAAGTAACATATAAAAGATATGATTATGGACATTTGAATATTTATCTAACAATAGTCATAAATAGCATCATGTGACAACTAAAAAAAATAGATGCAAGCATGTGATAAGGGACAACAAGATGCCCCTAATATTTCTCTAAATGTTGAGGATGATGATAAAGTAGTAAGGGCCAAGAATGCTAGATAAGAAATATTTAAGCTATTAGTGCTAAACGTTCTTGTAAATATTTTACATTAATTGATTTTGCATAGCTTCTTACATTCACAAATATTTAATAAAGTAGGTGTAAATAATTGAAAGTAAAGGGTGGTCTTATAGGTTTATATAAGCATGTCGATCCAATTTATTGTTAAGAATTTGAGATTCATGTCATAAGTTGGTGAGTAAAGGAGATAATACATTTTATAAATGATCAACGCAAGGCTATATTAATGTCTGCAAATGAATAATGAATATAGAAGCAAATTTGTTGCATATTTATGCTATAATTATTACATGGTATATGGTCCATTTCTTTATTTATTATTGAGAATATACATGCAACACACCTTGGTTTAATAAAGGGTTTCCTATTGATGTAATCATGGCCAATGGATCCAATGAAGGATTATCCAACAATGCATCCAAATGAACAAATACATAATAAAACACAATGAAACAAAAAAAAAATGTTATTTATTCATTCGCGGTCACAATATAACTACAATTATACTAAACTGGAATTTGGACATGCTAGGCCTTAAATGTTTGATTACAAATTGGAAAAATATAATTAGAAATGTATTGCAATACAATGCCATGCCAAACTATCTTCCATTATATTTGCTAGCTTTTAATGATCTTCAAGGATGTTTATATATCAACTTCCATCCTTAGGAATGATCTTAGTCAAAGTTAAGTAGCATAGAAATCAATGACTCTTGAAACATGTAATCACCCAAACAATGATAGGATTTCCAAAAATCAATGTCATGATTATGGATTGAAGAATTTTGATGTGGTTCACAACATAAAATCTTTTGGGTCCATTGTACATCGTAATGTGCTTCTTTATTATCACAATATTTAGAAAGTTACCATAGGTTATGAATAATGAATTGGTTGGTTGCATGTTATGTCTGGTAGTAGGTCAAATGTTGATATAGACGTTTGTGGTGATCACAAAATTATAGAAATTAAATTCAAAATTGTAGGATCAATGTAGAGTGTATATTCTCAAGCATGGCATAAAATGTGTAAGTGTAGTAAAATGTATTAGAATTTGCAATGATTGATTAATGATTGGAATGTAACCATAAGCTTTGAAACACACATACAAATTGAAATAAAATATTTTTGAATGATGTAAGATTTATCTTACACCCTAGGATGTTCCTATATTAGACACTTAGGGTAATTTGAAAAGTGAATCTCTCTTTTTAGTGTCTAGAGAGAAAGTAAGATGATCTACATTAGCTTTAGAAATTTAACTGGAATCTCCTTCATGTCTGCCCTTCCATTTCACCAAATACTCCTTATATATATATATATACCTTGAACTTCTTGTGAGAGGTGAAATCAAATAGAAACATAAAGGAGGATAAATGATAAAATCAAATTATAAATAAAGTCAACTCTCACCTTCCAATTGAGCTCAATAATAATTTGCATCAAAACAAACAAACTATAAATGACAAGTCAATGCAAACCATCATTGTTAATGGATTGGATGCACTCAAATGATTTAGGATGTTCATTACCCAATGTTGCAACATCTACTTGCTAGATTCAAGATGGTTAAATGAAAGATTAAGCTCCAATTTAAAGATTTTTTTAAAGTTGATTGAATAGTGATGATTTATTCTTTGACCATGAGTTGGATCCATAATTGTTGGATGTCAAAATGGATGGAGATGACTAGGTAGTCAACTCATTTGATTGGTGAATAGATAACTATATACCTTTTGATTAATTTGTGATCTTGAGTTAGCCAAATTTATTGTCTTGTCATGGATTTGATGAGTGGATTAAATAAATCGATTATTTAGTTAGCTATTTTGATTGGATAATTAACTCATGAGGTGCAATTTAATATTTAAAATAATTTATTATAGATAATTTAAATTTAGATTGAAATTAAACTTTAATTGAACCATAATATTTTTAATAAATTTAATTACAATAAATTAATGGACTTGGGATAATATTAATTATTTTAATGAAATATGAGGTGGTAAGTGCATTAAATGTTAACATGATATGGTATTACAAAAAATAGTGTATACTCGATCTCAATATCTACATTTTGTCCCTCTTTGAAATGCCATTGCAATTAGAAGCAAACATGTCATTTCCAAGATAATAGATATGGACATAGGGTGTGTCAAGATTGATGAGAGATAATACCCCAAGCATGAAAGGTTAAGAGTTGATTAGTTAGATTTATTGCATAAATCATATTGATTGATTGATTGGATGATTGGATCAAAAGATTCTTCAATGATTGAATAGATTTTAGATTCAAAATATTTATTTTATTTTTTATATTGAATTTAATTAGTTGATTATGCCCCCTCAAGAGGGTATTTGGGTTGGAAGAATATGAGTGCTTTGAAAGTAGATACAATAATAATAGCAATGATGCAAGGATGAATTTAGTTTAATAAATATGATTGGAGTGATGAAATATATGATTGATTAGGATGAGAGAAGATACTATGAAGGTTGGAAGAATATTAAGAGAAGTAGGATGATATAGAGATGAAGACTAGGAGGAGAATAGTAAAGATGATGAACATAAATTAGGATGGTAGGTATGGGGGACACAATAAGAATAGGGTGAGGGTAAATATGTGGATGGGATAATGAGTGTGTTAGATCTTAGGATTATGGAGATGGATATAAATGATTATGATATCTTCTTTGTGTATTCAAGCTTAGGTATATATGAAGATATTCTTATGTGTTCGAAGAATAAATTTTATTTTGTATAATTGTTACACATAATGATATAAATGATCATGATGATGGTGTGTCATATACTTAAAGAAATAATTCAAAACAATATATCAAAGAAATGATAAAAACATAGATAAAAGAAAAGACTCAAATGCCCTAGCAAGCATAACCTCAAGAGATAGTCATAGTGTAAGGAACTATGATGTCATTGTGGAAGTATGTTGTGGGAACCAATCCAAGAGTGAGAAAATCAAAATAACTATGGAATATTAGATCTTAGGATTATGGAGATGGATATAAATGATTATGATATCTTCTTTGTGTATTCAAGCTTAGGTATATATGAGGATATTCTTATGTGTTCGAAGAATAAATTTTATTTTGTATAATTGTTACCCATAATAATATAAATGATCATGATGATGGTGTGTCATATACTTAAAGGAATAATTCAAAACAATATATCAAAGAAATGATAAAAAACATATATAAAAGAAAGTCATAGTGTAAGGAACTATGATGTCATTGTGGAAGTATGTTGTGGGAACCAATCCAAGCATGAGAAAATCAAAATAACTATGGAATATATTATTCTCTAGCTATCATGATACAAATAGGGATAGTTGGGCCATCTAAACCAAAGTAATAATGTGGCACCAATATGCAAGCATTGTTCTTCAATTTGATACTAGGAGTATGACATGGTAAGGTTGATTATTAGAAAATAAGTGATAATATCTACAAACTTGAATGACCAAAGGAAAATAGTGTTAAAATATTTAGATCATAATAACCATAACACATATGTGTTGTACCAAAGAGTTTTTTGAAACATTGATCTCAAGTTATGTTTTGTATGTTACATATGGCTAAGGATGTGGTAATTGGACAGACAGATAAACCCAATGCCCTTAAGTGTGAGGAATGCTTATAGATAAGGGTAATATGGAATATCATACATGAGTATTGCCAAATTTTAAATAAATTTTCATCATGGGCTTTCCCAAGGTGTCAAAGAAATGATTTTCCAAGGGAGGGTAATATTTTATCTTTGCCATTTTTTTGAATTTTTTTGGTATTTAATTTTTTTTGGTATTTTTTTTATGGACAGTGATAAAAAATCATGGATTAATTTTTCTCATAGCCATGTGGTGTAGAGAACTTGTAGATTCATAATTTATTTTTATGAACGTGTGATACTATTAATGTGAGCTTTTCAAGTATCATCACAAGTGTTGAATTAGATTCATCTGAGTTAAGGCATCACAATACTTTACCATCAAAAAATATACAATAGAGGTACACCAAGAAGGGGAAAATGGGTAGCATGTTGGATGTATGTTTCTTTTTTAATAGATAAGTTAGGTGGGAGAGTTTGGGTAGTGAGGTAAGTATGGATATCATGATAGTAGAGGGAAGTGGGACTAGCCACATCACATACCAAATTTATATACTGATGAAGCTATTATTCTTCTAAGTTCATGCTAGCAAGAATTTGTGTAAATTTTGATTGCGATTATTACCTAGGTTTATGTTACTAACATCTTCTATTAAGAGAGTTGATTTGTCTCCTCGAGGGCTTCACTGTCTAGGCAATATTATATCACATGCATTCATATTGGGGGGTTTAATATCTCAAAAACGAGTACAATATATTGCCTATCAGTGAAAATAGGGGGGGGGGGATTTTATTCGAACTTTGAAAAAATACAATATTTGGCAAAATAGGGGGCTTTTAATTCAGGCTGTGTATTGGGAGGGGGTGACAAAAAAGTAGTTTAGGGCAATATATTTTGAAAATAGTGGGATTTTTTAGTATGCCATGAATGCATGTGCTATAACCCAGGTTCACTAAGTGAAGGCCCCGTGTTTGTCCCATAATCAAACAATGCATCATTCGTGCTTGAATATGTATTTTATGTTTTTATTTCTATGTTTTCTTAGACTTTTTTCTATTATGTGGATAAAAGGATTCTACTTGTTCCTCAAAATATGTTGAATTATGAAGAACAACATCAAATCCCTTATTATGGTCTTTTAGAGGAATAGGATCTCTAGCACTAAGTAACTTGAAGATAGCCTCATCAATTCGGGCCTTATCTAATTAATGGTATATGGTTGTATTGGTCCCTATAAATGAGGTTAGGACATTGAAATTCAAGGCTTATGGTGGAAAAAAAATTATATAGAAAGAGGTTGGTATTAGCAAAATATTCATAAGGGTCATGTTGAGTAATGGTTTTAACACAATTAACATCATATAAATCATCATGAATAGTTTTTTGAGTAATTAAGGTTATCAAGAGATCCATACCGAGATATAAATCCTAATCCATGCTTGGTTATAGTCCTATAAAATTTATTAGGTTCTAGGATTCCTTGTTCATATTGCAAGGAAGCTAAGGTAGTAGAACAACTTACTATGTACTGATCTTGAGAGGAGGGCTATGTTAAAACTTTTAAGATCTTGGCAAAAATTACATAAATTATACATAAATAACATTCATACCACAACACAGTGATTTATGTGGTTGAAACCCTTTCAAGAGAAGACTCTTAAACAATAAAAACTTGAACTTAAAGATATTAACATTTGCAATAGATCATAGGAATCATCAACAACATTGGATAATGCAACCAAGGGATTCAAGAAACAAATTTAACACCATTACACTAGTATTTGAGTGGAAAACACTTAAATGGTGAAAACAAAACAATGAACAAGTTTTATATTAGGCCTCATTGGAAAAAAATCACCGGTTACAAATTAGGAGCACCAACTCCAAGCCTCAGTAGCTGAATTCAGGACAACTATCCCAGGAGCACCAACCCCTTGCAATTTTAAGAGCACTAACTCCAAAGTGAAGAAGCACCCACTCCTTACAAAACCACAAAATGAATATCTTAGAGGATTACTCTATTTCTATACAAAACATTTGACATACTGCCACTCTTCAAACCATTCACATTCAAATGTCTCAGAAATTAGATCTTTGTTTTGTAATTTTTACAATGACAAACTGCTCTTAAAAAAAAAAGTTTTGGTAATCATTGTTTTGTTCTCATCTTTATGATTATCTCTACAATCAATCCAAAAGTCACAATATACAATGCTTACCTGTCACACACTATTATTACCAAAACCCATACTATCAAACCCTCACTGTATCAAATATAAAACAAATAAAAAATAACATTGGCAATGTTAGCTTATACAATTACTTCACTTTTGATCATATTCATTGGTCGACAATATTCTCATTCTCTTTAAATCACTCTAACCTTTATAACCAATATCTGCAATAGTCATTCACACATATCATTACATTTCATAAAAGAACATTTGTTATGTTTTATAGATCATTCTATAATATCCTCACGTACAACACTCTTCTCTTCCAAAAACATTCCCTTTCTTGTTCATTATTCACACACACAAATATAAACACCCTAGGTTTGTTTTTACTGTCAAATGGAGAAGATGACAGTTACAATGTAAAGCCCACCAAAATACCCTAGAGAAAATAACTAGAATAACTAACAAATAGAGATGATTTTTTTAAAAAAACATCTACTAATGCAACATAGTAAACTATCATTACTCCAAATCATAGATTAACATAACATGAATTCATAAAACATCATGAAGATAACCATAACCTCATACAAAGCAAGGGGAAACAACATTAAAAAAATTATCATCTCAATGCGTACCTATAATCATTCATCCATTCATCTATTCATTCTTTCCCTAGGGTACTTTAACATCATTACTTACTAGCAATCACACATAAAACATCAATATCATAAAACTATTAACATCTATTATAATAATTACATTACTATCTCTCTTATCATGAGATTCAAACACTTATCCTATCATATTCCCCATTAACTCTCTAAGTTCATTTTAAAACACCAAATCCAAATGTTCCTAATTCCCATCTCTTCACTAACAATCTAACTCAATATGAATCCAAATAGCACTATCTAACATATAAACAATCTAATCCATTTCCCTCATTAAATTATTCTTACATTCATCAAGATAACATATACACAACCACATGCAAGTCTATACAACAATACTAGTTACTTACCACATGAGATTACTTATAACAAGATTATCTAATCACACCATTTCCTACAATAAGGACACGCATAGCTAACCATTTCAAATCTTATTCCATATAGATCTCTACCTCTTTTCTACCTAATGAACATTCTTTCAACATGTATCATACAATGAATACAACATCCTATTCCATTACAAGATCATAATCTCGACTACCTCATCATCATGTCCTATTACATAAGAATACATGGTACAAGTAAATAGCCTCTTTTTCATTTACAATGTCATCATGAATCAATATACTATCTCAATACGTAGAAATAAGCTCTACGTAAAAAAGAATCACAGAGCCCATACAAATATACAATTACTCATTTTCTTCCATAATCCAAAGAGAACTAACATTAAGGATTAACATCTTTCAATCAAAGCATATATGATCATTAACACATCCAATACCATCCACAAGATATACATAAGATAATCCAATTGTACCACTCAATAATTTAATTCCTTCTAATATGGAATTGCATACACATTGAATATCCATTTAGAACAATCTCATCCACTACACCTCATTTTAAAATCAACCTACTACAAGTCCTGATACATGTGTTCACAAGATATTAATTACATAGTTTTCTTTACTATTACATATTTCTCAAGATACAAGAAACACATGATATCAATTCAAATTACATGAATTATGCTCCAAATATCCATCCAAATGATGAGATAATATAAATCCATATCCACACGCGCAATAATCCAACAAAGAACATCCCAATAGAAGAGGGCATCAAACCACCTGACTATGTGGAACCAGATAGGAACCACCCCCTGTGCTAGGAGATGAAAAGGGGTTCCAAATCACACTCAAGACATAGGCAAACACCTAACAACCAAGGGACTCAACATGACATCCACAAAGACAACAACCATAACAAATAATTACATCACATCACAAGGCAAATCATAAATCAATAAAATCCTAGAGGCATAATCAACAAAAGGCATAAGGATAATGGACACATGTAGGGAAGAGTGTCATCACATGATATCCTCACAAAGAAGGGGACACGCCACACCTTGATAGACATGTGGAACCATCTCCACCTTGGAGCCAATCAAGGGAGATCTATTTACCACTCTAACGGTCTTCCCAAGCTCATGCCGAGTCAACACTCAAGGGCTATGAGGTGAGGCATAACAACATCATATTCATTATCTTGGTTATGTGAATTCCTAATTACCCAAACCCACTAATAAATTATTATGGTTATCACTTGTAATTAATCATAAAATCTTCATGTGGATCCATGACAAGTATAGACCCTAAGCATCCTCTCTAGGAACCTCTTAGAAGCCTATTGCTCATGACCCCGGTCCTACACATGCAAGAGCCCACTCTCCCTATCCATGGACCAAGACCTTAGGGTGATCATAACAATAAAATCACATGGACATTAATCCAAAACCATGAATGATAGCCTTAAACATCCACAAAGAACTATGCATCAAGAACCAAGCCTTCTAGCTCACATTGCCAAATCACAACAATAGTCAAAAGCCTCAAGAAAGACAAATGCATATAAATAGAGGCAAATATAATGCCAATAGTTCCACCTAATCCTCTACAGTGAGGCACACCATATCCTCTCGTTGGAGCAACAATACAAAATCTCAATGGATAAGTACAAAACTTTTTGCTAGAGCTCAAAAGAATTTCAAATACATCAAATATGAATAACACAGTGCCCCAAAAACTCAATCACATAAAAAAAGCCTTTGGAGTCAAAACCAATCGGATAAACCAACTTTGGAAGGCTAAAACTAACAAAAAAACCCACTGACACCAGAATGATGCTATTGTAGCATAGAGTGGTGCTTTTGTAATAGGATGCGAAAAACTAAAAAATGGAACCTTGAGCGACTCAAACTTGCCCAAAATTGAATACTGAATTCACAAAGGAATAATATAAACCCAAAAAGTCTAAAAACACAAAATTAAATCAAAATAAAGTTTCACTAAGGCCAATGAGACCCAAATACAATAACTAATTAACATTTACTGATAATACATTGCATAATTTGAGATGCAAACACAAACCTTTCCTAAAATTTCAATTAGAAGAATCAAATGATACAAAGAGGTCCTAAAAAATGATACACAAGACAAAAACCACATCAAATAACTTTAACTCAAGACCACAAAGCATTCATAGGAAATTCCAAATCAATAACACATTGAAAAGGGATTTTCCTAGCAATACACACTCAAATTCACAAAATCAGATATAAATCTTTTCCCAAATTATTCTTTCTAATTTATTGAAAAATATAATGATTATTCATTGCCAAATTTCCCAAAACAGTCTTTGCAGACACTGGCAAGCAATCTTTCCTAAAGCAAAACTGAGAATTGGGTATCCAAAAAAACCGACCTGGAAATTTGAATCAATGGCAAAAGAAATCTGATGAAGAAAAGTTATGAATCCAACAAGCTCTCAAATGCAATCCAAAATCCAAACCTAAGAAAGATTCCTTCAAAATTATTTTGAGCAAACTCTCGTAAGCCAACCCCCGTGAATGCTCATAAAACCTCCACACAATTATCCACTAGAATAATAGGGTAGGTAAACTCTATAATATTTTTTTTCCCAATTAGTAACAAGAGGATATATATATAATTTTTGATCAGTAAAATATATATTGTATTTAATTGAGATATAAGCATTACAACTTCGGAAAGAGAATGGACTATCAAAAAATTCCCCAAACAAGACATCCATGACACTGCCATCACCACCCTCCCAAAAACTAGATTTCAAAACCAGTAACCAACACCCACACATCCACCACCCATACTAAAAAAGTATGAAAAAACTTATTACATCTTGCCTGTCAAAAAATAGGCACTTCAACTGAATTTTAAAGTTCAACTGTAAAATTAATTGAAAAAGAGAGAAAAGAAAAATGGCACATATGGGTATCGTGCCTGTAATAACCTATTCATGATTCCTCCTTCACACCTCTTGCAGCCGAGGCACTCAATTCACCAGCCAGCCAATTACGGTGAGAGCCTCCTCTTCCGACAATTTGTCACCTCCTTCTTCCTTCTGCCTTCTTACTTGTTGCACCTCGTCGGCTCGGAGAAACCACCCTGCCATCCCGTCCACCTTTTGCATCATCTCCCGCTTGTTTAGCTAGTTTCGCGGATAGTCTCCTTGTTATCCGCCTCCTAGGGCTCGCGTTCTCCACCGCTCTCTCGCCACCCTCCTGTCTGATCACTTCTTCTATCTCCATAATTTGTACGAAGATTAAAAGCCCTTCCCAACCTCTCTTCACATCATTCTTGAAGCGCAATTTAACTTCCTCATGGCGTCGAAGAAACTAAATGCGCGAGTGACGCACCCTCATCACCTCATTTTCCTTCGAGATACCTTCTGTAAGATTAAATCCTCATGCCGAAACCGACCACTCCAACAGGGATTCCAAATTTAGCAGATATTCCCCTGGAATTAGTCTCTGCAACACATTTCACACCTCTTCAACTGTGTTTCCCATCTCTAGACCCCAAGCCATGAGCAACGAGTAGATGTCTGCTCTGCACCTGTAGCGGTGACCAATGACAACCACCTCTTCACCTAAAACTAGTTGAACTGCTTTTAAAAGCAACGTGTCTTTAATGAGAAACATTCTCTCAAGTTTCTTTGGCGGAACAGGACCATGAAATGCCGACATCAGTTTGAAAGATTCCAAAGTGAAATTAGCTTCCATTTTTGAGCTTTCTGAAAAATTATAGAGATTTATGATAAAAACCAGACATGAAACTGGTTTCACCAACTTTCCAGGTCTATTCATTATCAGTGCGGCATTACAAAATTAGCATTTAATGCATGGCTCTCCACCATCACCGCTAATTCAGAGTATGTCGCAATAACTGCTCATTAAACACACTTGCGCAAGAAAAAAGCCAGCTTTTGACAAGGGAATTGGATTTGTTGTCGTACCAACTTGGCAATGCATCTTAACTCCATTTAACAGTTTCATTTTTGTCATTCCGCCACCTCACCTCCCCTGGCTCGAGGCCACATGCTTCATTTGATAGCTCATCTGGAAGAGCGTTTCCCTCTCTTTTCACATGTGAGATGCAATAATTATTGAACATTTTTCAGTTTTTCACTTATTATATTTACATATTTGTTTAATTTCCAACACGGAGTATGTCCTTTAACCAAATCCTGGACAACACTTTGGGAATCGCCCTCTAAATGTAATTTCAACACATTCAAATTAGCTACTAAATCAACAGCAAGTAGCGCCCCTTGAAATTCTGCCTCATTATTAGTGTCATCTTGAAGTCTTCTAGCCCCTTTGCACAAGACCTTTTCTTCATCATCACAAGCCACACATCCCGCTCCTGAGATCGCTGGATTGCCTTTTGATGTTCCATCAAAATTTATTTTCACCCACCCTTCTTTGTTTTTGACCATTTAACCATCTCTCTATCCAGTCGGTCACTAACAGGATTAACCCTGGGGAACCCATGAACGGGTCGAGGATATATATTAATAATATAATATCCATTAATAAATAATACATCAAATCCCAATAAAATAAATCAAGGGCAATATAAATAAATGCTCCAATTAAATATAAACCACAAATAATATAAATAATTAAATAAACAATTAAATAATAATATCCTCACAATCACAACTCCCAAGAGGGCCAATCATAACAAGGGGTAGGTAAATAAATAAATAAATGTACGAACAAACATAAATACTCTACTAGTAATTAAACAATCAATCAATAAATAATCAAGTTCAATAAAATAACCCAAAACCAATATAATTAAATGCCATAAATAAAAAGAGAGACAATCTAAATTTTTTTTTTTAGAAAATAAATAAAAATGATGGCTCTGCAAAATTTCACCCAAACCACGACAAGTGGTAAACAATATCCTGCGATCAAGAAATCGCATCCACATGCGAAGTCCGTCCTTCACCCTAAAAATATCCAGGGGACAAAGAGGATATCCCCAAGGCAAGCTAAATCATTTTCTCAGAATGCCCACAAAAACAAGGTGGGTTCAGCGAACAGATTTGAAGCCCTTTCATCTATGCAATCCTGTGCTACGTGAGTAAATTCGATCCCAATTACTCTGAGTCAAATTTACAAGGATGCAGCTAGGGTTCCAAGTGGCCCCCCATTCAGCCAAAATAAATCTAAATTTATAATAAATAAGGATATCTCTGCATCTGCTACAGTAGATACTGATTGGTTGGGGAAACAAAGGAACCCTAGATCGGCACTGGAAAACCACAAGGACCACTCGGGAAGGAAGGACAATTGGTGGCCACCACAAGGACTAACACGATTTACTAAAAATTCTATTGCCACAGGTGCAAATAGGATAAAACTTGGAAAAAAAAGGTCTCATGGGGAGTCTTTGCCAAAACCACCAATGGCCCTTCCTCAGGCTTTTAACTCAGCAAGCAAGTCTCAAAATCATAATAGTGAGAAGCAAGTCAATTCTCATATCAGCTCTGGTCAGAACACAATTATCATAAGTAACCAGTACACAAATGATATTTGGGAGGATTACAAAAGATGAGGTCTCTTTGGCAAATGGTGCAGTTTCGATGCCTCCACCCAGGATATTATCCAATGGTTGATCTCCACAACCAAAGGGAAGGTAAGTATCACAACCCTAGAAGACAATTATATGTTTATTCATTGCAAATCATCAGTATTAAGGGATAAATTACTAAATTTTCAACCTAGTTTCTTTAAAGGTTAATGTTTCTCCTTTTTTAAATGGCAATCAAAATTTTCCCCTAAGATTTTCGAAGATCATTCTGTCCCAAGGTGGGTAGAGCTACCTAACCTCCCAGTAGAGCTTATTCACAATCATTTCCTTTTCAGAATAGGTGACTCACTTGAGGGTTTTGAAGGATTAGAAGAAAATTTTAGAGATTCTGCAACCATCAGGATGATGGTCAAATTGCCAATCAAAACTGTTAACATTGAGCCTATTAAAATTATAACAAATCACTCTTTGTATTGGATTAGACCAGAATTATTTAAAGGCAAAGTGGTCTCAAAAGAAGTTATCCTTCTAGATCTCACTCTTCCCAACCCTCAACCGGGAAAAAGAAGTCCAACATCACCCCCTAATGATAAGATTGTCTTAACTCTCAATCCTGAAGGAGGGGGCTTCACCATATATACTTTGATGGAGGCTACCATAGATAAATCAGACTCGAGTAGGAATACAATGGATAGGAAGGAAAAAGAAACCCTAATTCAGGAATTAGAGGAAGGGGAAATTGCCTGCGATGATGGTGGCATATTTGAGACACCCTCACTTATGGATATAGATACCCCTATCCCTCTCATCGAAGAGCTTACCCTCATGGATTGGTGCACACAGGGTTCTCCCAGGGAGAAATAAAAAATGGCATTTAATGGAGGGGTTATTGGCAAGGCAGATGGCATGGACTGCCTGCCGTCTATTTTGAGCGATAAAGCTTGCCCGATATCACAACTTAGTGACCCCCTAAATATGGAAACCAAGGAAACCGAGGAGGAACATTTAAAGAGAACTGAAGTAGAAAATAGGATCATCTTAGATTATGTGGGCAATGAAACATTTAATGATATGATGGATACTTTCATAGATGAAATTGTTGATGATGAGGAACTAGCATATCAAAAAAGGCTTCTTATGCTAGGCCTCTTGAAGAAAGATATTATGTTAGATGCATTTCAAAAGGTTATGGGGATCATGGAATCAAAAAAGGAACTAGAAAAAGGAAACCTTGGATTAGCCAAAACCATAGAAGATATTGGTTCCCCTAATTGCGCCAAAGAAATTGAAAGAAGGGGTAGGAAACCCCTATCGAAGTTACTCAATCTAGCAGGAAAGACAGAAGGCCAAACTAAATTAACAAATCTTTTTTATGCAAGGAAGGGGAAGATCCTTCCCAAGGAGAAATGAGGCTCTTCACGTGGAATGTTAGGGGCCTGAATGCCCCTAACAAGCAACGAATCATAAAACACTGCATAAAAAAATTTAGCCCAGAATTAATTTTATTACGAGAAACAAAACTAAATAAGGATGATTTAGAAGCACTTAACAAAAAAAAAGGGATAAGAGAAGTAGTGGGGCTCCCAGCTGTGGGGGTGTCTGGAGGATTAGTAGTTGTATATGGTGAAAATGGAAACAACAATATTGAAAGACTAAATGAATTCAACCACAAAAACCCTAGCCTAACAACAACAAAGATCCACCATAACATATGAAGATTACCTAAGACAATGCAAATCAAATGAAATCACAAAGATTATACCATCACATGTCCAATAGGGTTTGAATCTCCATTCTTCCTATCTCCATTGATCTTGCTTGATCTATTTGCTCTTAGATTTTATATGTGCACAAGAGCTCAACAAGGAACGGAAATGTGGTTGCAAGTAGGATTGCATATGAAAGTTTGAATGCTAGGATGCTTGATTAGAATGTATATGTCCAGGGGTTGATAATGAAGGAAGCATCTCCTTATATAGAAGACACTATAAGAAATTGAGGGATAAGATTGAGAGGTGTAAAAGATAAATGGTCGGCTATGATTAGAGGGTAGGTAAAGAAAATAATAAAATAATGAGAGGGTAGGTAGTGTAGGAATTAAGAGATGAATGACATGTGTCATAGGTAGAAAAGGCTAATGAATTAATTAAATAAATAAAGATTCATTTAAATAATAGAGGAAGTGGGATCAATTAAATAAATAAAATATTTATTTAATTTAGAAAAAGGATAATTTAAATAAATAAATGTATTTATTTAAATGATAAATAAGGCTAGAAGAGGATAAATGAATTAATTAAATAAATAAAGATTTATTTAATTAATAGAAGAATTAGACTAAAGTAATTAAATAAATAAAGATATTTATTTAATTAGACTGGATAATTTTAGGTGTCTACATTTTGCCCCTCTTTGAGACAATGCAACTTGTCGCGTTGTTTCAAAGAAGATAAGATAAACTAATACAAAGTTGCCCCAAGATGGGAATGATATGCCCCCTCGAGAGATTGGATGAAAATGTCTGGAAAGATTGCAAACAATCTCTCGATAAGAAAGAAAGGCTAGAATGGATTGACTGGATAGGATAGAGAGACAAAGTCACGAGATAGTGAAGACTGACTCGGGAAACAAGGGCTAGGGCTAGGGCTAGGGCTAGGGCTGTCTATAAGATAGACCATGAAGGGAATACATCCTCATTGTCATCCACACATCCAAGAGATCAGAGTGCAGAGAGAGAATAGAGCAGTAGCAGTCAACAGTGATGGCATTGGTGCACAGATTCGATCGCGTTCGTCGATTTTAGAGGCCAGCAGATGCAGGAGAGCCGGTAAGTACCACAAAAACTCCTTGTACTTTGTCACAATAAATGTTGTCATAAATGCATGCTAGGTAGAGTAATAAATGCATTTTAGAATATGTCAAACAAGGTCAAAAAATGTCGAGGCGCGTCTACGCTGGTACCAAGTGCATATATGCAATATGTAAGCGCGTTTATGTAATGAAAGCACGTTTATGTCTTCAAGGTCGAATTAGCAGTTCTATGATGAACATACGCTGTCGATTGGATAAGCTACTGAGAGGATACACTCAAGAAGGTCCTCTAAGGAAGACTAAGATAGATCAAGGCACTTTGTGATGAACAATGAGTACCAAGACATAGTACTTTGTGATGAACAAGGAGTACTAATATGAGCAGCACTTTGTGATGAACAGTGAGTGCCAAATATGAGCAGCACTTTGTGATGAACAGTGAGTGCAAATATGAGTAGCACTTTGTGATATCCATATGTATGTATGAAATGCTAATATGTGGTAATGCAGGTGCAAACTACATGAAATGCAAATATTTTTGGTGTGTCATTATACTCAGTCATGTGATAGCAGGCTACACGGACTCAAGAAGGACGATGGAAGTCAATCAAGAAAGGGGGATGGAAGATAGAAGATATGAAAGAGAAAAGAGCTTCTTGTGTGTTATCATCATTGAGATTTATTATGGCAAGTAAGTTATGACAATTGAGGCATATATTCGACCCAGAAAATCATTGTACCCGTTTGCATGGAGATAAGACAGTCGCAAACAAGGAATGCCCCAGTTCACACTAGACTCTCAGTGTCCTCATATCCTTGGACAAGTCATAGCATTACTAAGAGACAATCCGAAGACAGCAAAAATAAAAATAGGTGACGATACCCCATCCTCGCCTTTCTAGTCAAAGACATCCTGGAGATAGAATCTCTAGTCAGAGACATCCTGGAAAAGCTAAAAGACATGTCACCAGAAAGATAAAATCAAAAGAAAACCAAGACTCGACACCAACATCCACTGTAGTCCTCAAATTTAGTGTCTCTTGTCACTCGTATAAGTCTTATTTGATTGTGGTCACAATGTTTACTTTCACAAAAATGATAGATCGCATTGAATCATAATGTTGTCTGAGTCTGTTGAAAGATTTGATTTGTTGAAAGTCCATTGTTGTTGTTGTTGTGTCTCATCTAAAACTGACCGAATCCATGAAACCAATACTTTATTGCAGAGAAGATGAAAATTTACTGTGGATTGGTGATGCAAATGTTACTTTATTGTGGATTGCACGCGGATAGACTGAAGAAAAGTGGAAGAAACTGTACTCCTCGAAACATGTGATGTTCTTAGTTCCACACCCATTACTAGACATAGGATTTTCCTTAGCCACAGATAGGAGCTGATTTATTATGGATGGAAAGGGATGAAAAGGAATGTTTATTATGAATGGCTAACCAATCTTAGGTAGATCAATAACAAGCCATGATGGGAGTGGATAAGTTTATTATGAATGGATAGGCTATGAGTGTGTGCAAAGTGAAGGATGAAATGGAATCCTGAAGGAGGGAGGAGCAATGTCTCTACACATGGCGCTGGTGACCCAATTTTCACCATGGTACTTGCCCAGGGCGCCACCAAAGTGGTTTTCACCGTTGGACAAAATGTTTTTCTGTTTTTACTTTTTTCAAATTTTTTGTGTCACAAGGTGCCTGTTTGTCAGGTTTTCACCAAGTAACGATTTTTTTGTATTTATTTATTTTTTTTTTATTTTTTTGTATTTTGAATTAGGATACTCTGAAGAGCTATGTGTAAAACCTGCGAAGATGCATGTTGTTGATAGGATCCTCCAAAGGTTCGCCATTTGGAGTTGATAGCTGGTATGCACCAGATCCATAGGCTGTTGTAATGATGTAAGGACCAAGCCAATTTGGTTCGAACTTTACCTTCTTCTCTCTGTCTTGCTGATTTTTAGGATTTTCTCTGAGAAATAAGTCACCCATCTCAAATGTGCGAGGCTTCACCTTATGATTGTAACTACATTGTTCCTTGACTGAATGATATGTAGCTTGAGCGACTGTCTTCCTTGATAAAGGAACTGAGATAGAATTACTAGTGTGTGGACTACGTAGGCCCATATGCGTGTCACCTAAAGAAGTTTGGGCATCCCTGATAACAAAGTCCTTCGAGGAAGCTCCATTAAAGGTCCATGATGTATCACCAAAAGGGAAAGGATGTATGGAACAAGTGGATGAGTTATGAAGGCTTATGATTGTGAAAAGAAGTGAAAGTATCATGATATGTTGGAGACTTAGGATTAACAAGTATTCTTTTTGACTTGAAATTTTTAAAATTTTGCCCCCAATTATTTTGATATTAGGGGAGATCATCTCTTGATCTTTTTCTTTCATAGGATTTTTATCTTTGACCTTGATTTTTGCAGAGTCCAATAGCTTTTGATTTTGATTTGGACCAAAGGACTTCTCTTTATTTTTGACTTGTAGATTTTTATTTTCATAGCTTGATTTTTGATCTCTAATGAGTAAGGGCTTTTGTAATTCCTGTTGATCCAAGTCTGGGAGAGGTCTGGAAATGGAATGAGTGGATGATATGGTAAATCTATGTGAGTTATCAAGAGGGCTGGCGATATGCTCAATAGATTCTTCACTGGAACCACTCTTAGGACTATTGATATCAAGAGATGCTTGCACCACTAGAGGAGATTTACATTCAGACTTAGTAGCCACAACACTAGGTGGTTCACACCCAATTCATTGGTATTGGAAGTTGCTTGTAGACTGTTCCTGTTGACTGAATGTCTTAGGAGATAGTGGGAGTTTCTCAACATGAAAGATATACTCACCACATCCCATGTCTTTAAACTTGAACTTTTCTTTGATCTCTGCTTGTTTTGATGTAGAAGCTTTCAATGATTCTGGATCCACATATGCTGATGAAGTAATAGCTTCTCGATTGACTGGGATTGTTATTTCTAATCTAGGTCGCAGATTGTTGCAATATATGAATGGATTTGGGTCAGCTTTGACGGTCACTTCAACTCCATTGTGTGGAAACTTGATACATCGATGATATGTAGATGATACTGCGTTCATTTCATGAATCCATGAATGTCCTAGCAATATGTTGTATGTAAGCTCTAGATCAAGGAAATGACAAACCACATCCTTCGTAACTGGCCCAACTCTGAGAGGCAAGGTGACTGTACCTTTGGATGAACGTTCTTCATCATCATATGCTTTGATGGTAATTTTGTTTGTAGAATTCACAGCTTTATCTGAGTATCCCAATTGTTTAATAGTGCTCAATGTACAAATGTTGAGACCTGCTCCTCCATCTATTAGGACTTGTTTTATTCGATGTTTGTGTAGGAAGGCTTCAATGTGTAAAGGTGCATTATGTGGTTGGCACATAGAGGCATTGTCAGCTTCTGTGAATGTAAGGGAGTGTGGAATAGAAAGGTATCCCACCATGGCTTGAAACTGGTGCACATTCAGATTAGTGGGGACGACAGTGTCTCTCAAGATTTTATCAAGAATAGCTTTATGTGTGGGGGATATGCGTAAGAGCTCAAGGATTGAGATAAGTGCAGGTGTCTTCCCTAACTGTTCTACAAGGTCATACTCAGGCTTGGTTGATGAGGAAGCTATGTTTTTGGCTAGAGCACCTTGCAAGGTGAATTTACCTCAATGAGTTGTAACATTACATTTAGAGGTAGGTTCAGAAGAAGATCCAATGCCTTTTAGGACAATCTTGGGTCTTTGGGTAGAATTATCCAACGTTTTGTCCTTGATGATAATGGTAGAGACATAATTGTCCATCAAAATGTGATTGATAGTTGAATCATAGTTATAAGATGATCTGGTATAGTTGGTTTGGTCATTTGTGGCTTTAGATTTTCCCTTGTCATGTTTTGGGAATGATTCCTTAAACATTTCATGTTCTTGATTGGATGAGTGTCCTTCAATCTCAATGCCACCTCTATCAATGAGATCTTGTATGATGTTCTTTAGTCGATGACAATTTCTAGTTTTATGTCCTTTGCTTTTATGAAATTCACAATATTCATCATCATTCCACCAATTTGGTTTGACCTTTGGCTCATATGGAGGTAGATCTGGAATTGTGATTATCTTGTTTGCCACTAGCTTTTTGAAAACTAACTCTAGTGGTTCTCCCAATGGAGTGTACTTCCTTCGTGATTTTGAAGTTGTTTGAGTATTCACTTGATTGTTTGTAGAGCTTGATCCAGAAAAAAATGATTTTGGGCCATACTGTATTGGCCTCAACAATACCATCATTGACTGTGTTCTTGTTTTTATTCCAAAATCTTGGCTTGTCTTTTCCTTTATAGTCATCTTTGTTTTCCTTGAATATCTTAATGACTCCTTGTTCAATTAGGACCTTCTCTGTTGCTAATCCTTTCTCAATGAAGACCTTGAAGGTGGACAAACAAGCTTTTCTTAGATCATAACCAATGTCTTTGTTAACGTTTTGGGTGAACATCTCTACCATTTGTTTTTGTGGAATTTCACAAGAGCATCTGCTGGCTAGATTCCTCCATCTTTGTAAAAATGATGAAAAAGATTCTCCATCCCTTTGTTTGGTGTTGCACAAAGTGGTGACTGATATGTCTGTCTCTATGTTGTATGAGAAATGTTGTATAAATGCCTCAGCTAAGTCACCCCATGACTTAATTCCAGGTGGAAGTTGGGAGAACCATTCCATAGCTTGATCACCTAAGCTTTGTGGGAATAATCTCATCAAATATGTCTCTTCTGCTACTACCTCAATGCAAGCTATGAAAAACTATCTGATATGTGCCTTAGGATCCCCTTTTCCTCTGTACTTATCAAACTTAGGTGTCACGAAATGTGTAGGAAAAGGAGACATTGGAATGCTCTTGTCAAATGGATAGGGACATATGTCTCTCATTGTGTAAATTGGCTTTGGTGTAGTTATGTCCTCCATTTTCTTTTGTAAGTCCTTAATTTGTTGCTCCAAATTGTTCTTAGGTGGAGATCGACTTCTTGGACCATACCCCATGCTTGAGGTGCCAGGTGGAGGAGGAGCATGTTGCATATATGGATGCTATTAATCATACACATGTTCATATGGAGGAGGTCTATAATGATGTTGCGTATATGGACCACTCGGTATATTTGCTTTGTCCATGTATACCATACCCTATAGGCATGTCATGAGTTTGTTCTAGTGTGTTGCTCCCAAATTTGATGCGGGGTTTCCTTGTGTCCAAATTTTGAGCATGCCTTTGAATATCCAATTGCTTTGGTGGTTGATCCTTAGCATTGGTATGTGATTGAGCATATTTTTTTGCATAAGACTTCCATAATGGTCTGCGAAGGTGAGTATCATATGCTTGACCATGTGCATGTTGGACCTCTGGTTTTTGAAACAAAGATGATGGTGATTCAGGCACCATATGTGGTCCTCTATTGCCTCCACTATTAGGCTTCCTTTGATTCATGTTGGAGTGAGTTTGTTGCAAAGGTTGATTTTACATTATCCGAGACATGTCAAAATCATGAGGGATCTTGGCTCCACTTTGTGCCATCACTTGTAATAAGTATTGTCTATCTCTCCACATTATTTCCTCAACCAATCTATTGAAACGAGGATCCATAATGGATTCTTCCACTTCTACTGAATGCATTGAAATATTGTCCATATTGTCATTGTGTGTATCATTGTTGTTTGTAGTGTCCATGTTCTCAACATTTGGAATGTTTCTATAGGCATCCATGTCAGGTAATGTAGTATGATCAGAATTGAAAAAGACATCATTGTCATACTCATAGACACTCATGTTTGCGGACTCTTGAGCCTCTTTAGTATCTCTCTTAGATTTTTGGGAATGAGTTTCAACCATGAACTAGGTATTGACCAAGATGTGTGAGACTAGATGAAAATGGAAAAGAGTATGGAAGACCAAGAGTTGGATGGAATGTTAATGAATCTGAAGTTTACTTGCAATGTCCAAAGTGTAAGACCAAGTATGTATGTAGTAGAGTAGGTGTGGCTTCCAAAGAGATGATAGTTTCTCTTGATGAGGTAAGTTGACCTTGACTCTAAGTAAGACCAAATGAGACCCAAAGGTGATAGACCTTGATGAGGGACCACTTAGCAAAATGTTGTTGTATGTAGTGTGTTGACAAAGTATGATGAGGACAAGCAAGTGACCTTTTGACTCAAGTTTAGACAAATGTGAATGTAATGTAAGGTGTAAAGCAATGATGGACTTTGTGAGACCCAAAGATAGGTTGAATGCTAGATGAAAACCCAGAGAGATAACCTAGGAAGCTCAATAAGTCTGAAACTGATTGCTCTTGTTTGTTGGACTGTAAGTTTTTCCAATTTGTGAAGTTGTTTTGTTGTGACCCAATCTGAAATTTTGACTGTATTTCCGTGACAAGAGGACACAATGTTGATGAAGACTCAATGTTTGCAAGTGTTTAGACTCAAAATGACTCAAAGAAAAATGTGTTGTTTGATGTAAAATTATTTTGCGTACACTTGAAGACACAAAAGACACAATGTTTTGTTGTTTGGTCTTGAATGTTTGATTGTTCAAAATAAGACAATCATAATTCTTATGGTTGGCCAGGACAATAGTTGTTGATCCCACATGGAGTTTCCCCCGAGGCTACGCTATTCAGAGCGGATACTTAGATGCTTGACCCCACTAGCTCCACCCTCGGCACTCACTTCTCGGGGTAGCTAAGCATTAGTCCCCACGAAAACTCCTCGTGGTGAACTTTGTATCTCTACTAAGAACCGTATGTGTGTGGGCCACTACCAGAGGTCCGACCTCCTGCCCCAACAACTAGAAAGATTTTGGCTTCTAAAAGAAAAAGGTGCTAGTAAGGGCATCCGCTCGTGTGGCCATACATGCAGCACTTTCAGCTCTATAAATACAGAAGGCTCCCAACCAGTAGGGGTTATGCCCTACAACTGATCAAATAAATTTGATCAAACGGGTTTATGGGGAGACATAGTGTCGGTATGAACTAATCAACACACATTATCCATAATTTTCACCATGAATACAATTGTTTATAGTGGTTCAGAAGAGGATGGCTTTTCCTCGCTACCACTTGGGTCATTCTCTCCTCACTAGTAGTCCTAATGACCACATGGGGAGACAGGCCCTCTAAAGATGAAACAAAAAGAGCCTATTGCCCAAGACACAAAAGACACTGGTTCAATTTTAGTGCACCAATTGAAGTGTTTGATAATATATGAAAACAAGGTACAATAAAGATCAAAATAAAATCCTTGTCAAGGTCCTGCAACAAAGATTTATTAGTAGTTTGTATTGTTTCAAATGATCACCCCTTCCTGCAAGCACACAAGCTAGGTAAATTTTAGATCCAAAAGACTTTGTGAAATAGAGGCCTTCAACAATGCATTTTCTTGACCAATTCAAAGATCTGATTCATCATAAAAAAAAAGACCACTTGTAAAATTTCAAGAGATTTCCAGAAATGTAAGAAAATCCAAAAAATTTGCTAATTTGCTCCAAAAATTAATTTTTTATGAAAATTCATAAAAATTCATATAAAATGCAAAATCGATCCAAAAATCTGAAATTTTTACTAGACAGTCCTGATGGTCTTCCAAACCTGTATAAAAAAATTTCTGCAACAAATCCAAGCAGTTTGTGAGATATGAGTAAAATAATGCAAAGCCCTAATTTTCAAAGATCTGATTTTTGAGTAATGATTTTGCATCAAATTTAAAATCACAAAGAACTGATCCTATGTATAATTCTGAGATATTTCCAAAAATGTAAGAAAATCCAAAAAATTTGCTAATTTTCTCTCAAAATTAGTTTTTTATGAAAAATCATAAAAACTTCATATAAAATGAAACTTTGATCCAAAAAATCTGAAATTTTTACTAAACACTTCTGATAGATTTCTTGATCTGCAAAAAACATTTGATGCCAAAATTTGAAGCCATTTGTGAGATCTGATCAAAATAAGGAAAAACCCTAATTTTTAAAGATCCAATTTTTAGGGAAATATTTTGCATCAAAATTAAAATCACAAAGAACAAATCCTATGTATAATTATGAGAGATTTCCAAAAATGTAAGAAAATCCGAAAAATTTGCTCATTTGCTCTCAAAATTAATTTTTTATGAAAATTCATAGAAAATTAAAATATGCTCCAATAGATCTGAATTTTTCTTTGAGATCTCTTGATACTATCTTCAACCTGCAAAAAAACTTTGGTGCAAAATCCAAGCCGTTTGTGAGATATGATCGAATCTCTCCAAGATCTTGATTTTGTGTCCAAAACCCTAGCCGCACAAGGTTATTCTCCAAATTGTTTTACAAAACAACAATATAGGGTTAGAAAAATCTGAAAAAAAAAACACAGATCTAACAAAAATCCATGTCCCACTGTGCGTGCCAAAATGTATATGGTGAAAATGGAAATAACAATATTGAAAGACTAAATGAATTCAACCACAAAAACCCTAGCCTAACAATAACAAAGATCCACCATAACATATGAAGATTACCTAAGACAGTACAAATCAAATGAAATCACAAAGATTATACCATCACATGTCCAATGTGGTTGCAAGTAGGATTGCATATGAAAGTTCGAATGCTAGGATGTTTGATTAGAATGTATATGTACAGGGGTTGATAATGAAGGAAGCATTTCCTTATATAGAAGACACTATAAGAAATGGAGGGATAAGATTGAGAGGTGTAAAAGATAAATGGTCGGCTATGATTAGAGGGTAGGTAAAGAAAATAATAAAATAATGAGAGGGTAGGTAGTGTAGGAATTAAGAGATGAATGACATGTGTCATAGGTAGAAAAGGCTAATGAATTAATTAAATAAATAAAGATTCATTTAATTAATAGAGGAAGTGGGATCAATTAAATAAATAAAATATTTATTTAATTTAGAAAAAGGATAATTTAAATAAATAAATGTATTTATTTAAATGAGAAATAAGGCTAGAAGAGGATAAACAAATTAATTAAATAAATAAAGATTTATTTAATTAATAGAATAATTAGGCTAAAGTAATTAAATAAATAAAGATATTTATTTAATTAGACTGGACAATTTTAGGTGTCTACAGTAGTAATCTGGGACCCTAGGGCAATCTCCTATGAGTCAATATATAAGTCTCCCAACTGGTTGGGCTAATAGTAACAAGAGAAATTTAAAATTCCTCCTAATAAATGTTTATGGGCCCATTCAGAACAAGGACAAAAAGAAAACCTGGGCTGAAATCGAGCAATTCCTTACGTCGCTGCCAGATCAATTTAGTATTATAGGAGGGGATTTCAATGCCATAGCGGATCCTCTGGAGAAATTGGGGGGGGGGGGGTATGAAAAAAGTCTCCTAGGCCACCATAGATTTTAGAGAATGGATAATAAATAGTAATCTAATGGAAATCAAAACTAAAATGAACTCCTTTACTTGGAATAATATGAGAAAAGGATTCTGCAATATTGCAGAAAAATTGGACAGATTTTTCTTACGGGGAAATTTGGCCAACATTCCTAACTCCTTTGAAGCAAATATCCTGTCATTATCTGGATCAGACCACTTCCCAGTCTAGCTCAACATCTTAGAAGTCATCCCTTCTACCTGAAGCCCATTCAGATTTGAGCTAATGTGGCTAAGAGATGATAAAATCTTAAAGTTAATAGGAAAATGGTGGAAGGAAGTCGAAGCAATAGGTTCCAAATCCTTCCAGGTAGTTGCCAAATTAAAAATAATAAAACAAAATTTAATAACGTGGAATAAGAATAATTTTGGAAATATCTTCAACAAAAAAATTGAAATAGAAGAAGCTTTAAAGGAAATAAACAAAGAGGTTATTAGGAAGGGTATGGACAATTACCTCTACCTTAAAGAAAGATCCCTATTAACAGAATATGAAGAAATTTTGGCCAGAGAAGAAATTTTTTGGAAACAAAAGTCAAGGGAACATTGGCTAGAATCAGGGGATAGAAATACCAAATTCTTCCACGATAGTACCAAGAAAAAAAGAATAATAAATAGAATCACCGACATTAAGACTAAATCTGGTAATCTGAGCAACAATCTGGAGGTCATCGCCAAAGAATCAATTGATTACTTTAACATCATCTTTAACAACCTGGCCAGATCAAGATTATCCTCTAGGAACGAGGTCCTCAACTGTATCCCAAAGCTAATAAACAAAGAGCAAAATTAGTTTCTAAATGCAAAATTCACTAAGGAAGAGATTCAGAAAGCACTTTTCCAAATGAACCCGGACAAAGCCCCCAGACCTGATGGTTTCCCAACTTCCTTCTACCAACAATGCTGGAACTTTATTGGTGATGAGATCACTGACGCATTAGAAGGAATAAGAAACTCTGGTAAAATACTAAAGGAGCTAAACAATACATTTATAGCCCTAATACCAAAAAAAGACAAAGTTGAGTGCTTTGAAGACTTTAGACCTATAGCCCTCTGTAACACATTATACAAACTACTAACAAAAATAATTGCAAATAGATTACATAAGTTTCTTCCCCGGCTGATCAGTGAGGAACAGACTGGGTTAATGCCATGCCACTCAATCTATGATGGTATCATTATTTCCCAAGAAGCAATTCACTCGGTACAAACTAATAAAGAATCAAGTATGATAAATAAGTTAGACATCAAAAAAGCCTATGACAAGGTAGATTGGCACTTCGTATGCAAATGGCTTGAAGCCTTTGGCTTTGCAAAACAATGGATCAACCTTATTTACGAATGCATTTCCACACCCAGAATGTCAATTCTTGTAAATGGATCTCTTGCGGGTTTTTTTTCTATCTCTAGAGGGCTCAGGCAAGGGGGCCCTATATATCCCTTTCTCTTCATTTTAATGGTTGAATCCCTGGGAAGATTGTTTAATAGGGCTAGGGAGCAGTTGTCTATTCAGGGCATCAAAATTACTAGTAGACTTGAAGCCACCACGCACCAACAATTTGTAGATGATACTATGCTCTTTGGACATTGTGATATGCTAGAAGCCAAGTCTATCAAGCAAACTCTAGACACCTACTCAATGGCTTCTGGCCAAGAAATCAATACCTTGAAATCAAATATATTCTTCTTCAACACAGAAGAATGTATAATAACCCCCGTTTAAAGTGGGTGAAATTACTTTATAACAAATACCTCCAAAATTCTGATCCAATCAACATCTTTAGAATCTCTTCCCCCCTAAGGGATCAAGGATTTGGAATTTCATGATAAACTGGAAGGAAATCATATCTAATAAGCTTACATGGAATCTAGGGAATGGAGAGAAAGCATTATTTTGGAAGGATTCTTGGGGAGGCTACCCTGCAATCAGTAGCGAACATAAATTTGATACTGCCATATCAATCCTGGAGAGTCAGTGGGGAGATAAGGTTTTAGACTATATAGAGGAAATCTCAGTCGATGACATTAAAAGCTGGAAGTGGAAATCCTTAGGAAACTTAGATCTCCTACCTAATGGGTTAAAAGTACTAGAAGGCACATTGGCTTCAATAAAAAATTCCTTTAGTCAAAAGGAGGATGGTTTAGCATGGGAGGGATCTAAGAAAGTTAAATATAGCATAAGAGAAGGATACAATGATCTCATCAGAAAAGGTCAAACCAAAGATACAGACATCCCACTAAAACTATGCTGGGATAAAATGTCTTCCCAAAGCTAAGTTATTTGCCTGGCTGGCACTTCAGGATAGAATCCCGACAGCTTCCACATTCAGGAGAATGGGTTTTGAGGGACCTAGTAGATTCCCTCTCTGTGAGAAGATGGAGGAAACTACAAACCATCTATTGTTGACCTGTGAATACTCCCACAATTGTTGGGGTTGGTTTAAAATGCAGATGAATTGTTACACCCCCATCCCAGACTCAGTCCTAGCCATGTTCCAATCATGGCTGATCAAAAATAAAAGATGCTTATATAAGGGTTTATGGGTTACAACTCCTTCATTATTAATTTGGATTTGGAAAGAAAGGAATAGTATGATTTTTAAAGATTTCAAGATGGACTGTCCTCAACTTACAAACAAGGTTGAGGCAGCCATAATTGAATTAATCAACTGTCAATCTATGAAGGGTCAGAAAAATTTGGAGATGACTGAATGGGATGGGGAAATGAGACTAAAATGGATTGGTTTGAAAATTCCCCCATATGTTGGAGATGGGCCATCCATCAACCTACAAAAATGAAAGGAGTGTAAGTGGTCCCCCTCTAAAGATGGTTGGTTTAAGCTCAACTTTGATGGGGCTTCCAGAGGGAATCCTAGTATTTCGGGAATTGGATGTTGTATACACAATTCAAAAGGGGAGGAAATTGCAGCCCTAGCCTCACCAATAGGTATAAGCTCCAACAATGAAGCTAAGCTAAGAGCCCTACATGAAGGTATAAAATTATGCAAAATCCTGAAAATAGGATAAATCAACATAGAAGGGGACTCAACTATCATTATTAATGCCCTCAGAAAAGGAAATATGCCTAATTGGAAACTCAATGTTATCCTTTCAAAAATCATGATTGATATTCAATCCTTGGATGAAATCACCTTTAACCATATTTATAGAGACAACAACACCAGAGCGGATCAACTAGCAAATAAAGGTGCAGATGGTTTCTCCTTCATCAACATCATGCCAGGACACCCTGATTACCCCCTGATGTATCCAGCATATTCAAATTTTATCTAGAATTACAACCTTTAAACTTATTTTTCCTTTTTAAACTAAGAAGGGGTTTGCAACATCATCCTCATTAACTCTTAAAAGTTGGCCTTATCCTAAGGTTCGACTGTATCTAGTGGATTAACTTGGTGTCCCCCTCCCCTTTATTCGAGAATGCCTAACACACAAATCATACGATTAAGGGGCGGGCATAAGTACTAGTATGTAACTACTACCTTGATCTTTAATGATTACATGAATATGTGAACAAGATAGATCTACCATATCAATACTTTCAAATCTTAGTTGCATCGACATATCACCCGAATCTTAAGTAAAATGATCTAAGTGTCATGTAATCATTACTCCCTATCCTTGGGTTTTATAAGACATCGTTTCTCCCCTTATTTAATAAGAGTTCTCAGACCGGCCTCCCCAATTTTCTTAGGTTTATCAGTAGTGAATTCCAGCCACAGATACCCCGGTTAGATTGATAAGTGTTAAAAGAAAGATGGCCTTCTGCGGAGTGATCACGAAGGATAGGCTGAGAAGGATTATCCGTCTCCCTCATGAGGTGGTGATTTACGCCATCAAAAGAGTTATAGGGCATGAATATATCAATAATGAGGACCGCACTAGGGCCAACCAGGATTCAACGACCATGTTCCTAATTGTGACAATGTATTTTGAGAAGGACAGAGAGGTCACAACTGCCCTATGCAGGGATGTCTTCAAAGCAACCATTCTAGGGGAGATGGAGATGGTTCTTGTCAATATTAGTGATAAACTAACCATCCCAAGGCCAAAGCATTATGACATCTTGATCATTAACAACAACTTGGTGCCCAGGAAGCATATTCTGGTTATTGAAGACCCAAGCGCCTTCAATGCTAGAATTGAAGAAATTCGTAGGAGCCTTGAGTTCCTCTTTTGCCTTTTTCACCTTCGCGCTCCAAGCAAGGACTCCTGGTTTGAAGATTACCTAAACGTGTAGGGTATTGAGATAGATGGGGAGCCTATTAGCTCAGACTCCCAAGGACAAGAGGATTAAATCACTGCGTTGCCCCCTTGAAGACCCATAATTTTGTTTGATCTGGTGATATTCGGTTTCCACCACCCTGCTGTTATTTTGCTATACAACTCCTTTCTTTGGTGCGGTCTAGGATATAGTATAGTTGATACAAAGGTCTCTCTAACCTATTAGTCTTTGGTACCGAGACTTAGTATGGGATTTTGGTATGGTAGGGTCTACTAATTAATATAGGCAAGACATGCTTCGTTTGGTTCTTATTTTTTGCTGTGTCTGCTACATTTTCAATTTTGATTAGACAGTATAGACAACTATGGCATCCAAACCTTTATAATTAATCAAACTGATTTTTTATGTAGGAATAATATCATGTTCGATTAAGACTACAAATTGTATAGAATGGGGTTTCCTATGATAGATGAAATACATGAATTATATACATATGAAGTTATATGCTCTGTATCTATCATTTGGGGATGAATGGTCTATGAATCATAGCATAAATTTTATAATTCTCCTAGTTTTGGGATAAATCTCTGGAACTATATGACCTGACTGGAGCATTTTCTGATTATCACTATGACATCCACTATACTATGGCAGTCCATTTTCCTCTATTCACTAATGTGTTGCTTGATCTTGGACTAACATATGCTAACATGGTAATTTAAGATGTTTTGCAGATTTTCGAGTGCATGGTGTTGTGTGTTTTTTTGGGGTGGTTGGTCTGTTTGCAGGGCAAGGATACCAGGATGGAAAGTTAGTATCTTTTAAGCCACACCCCAGGATCTATATCAGAGAGCGTATATAAAGCTTCCAAAAATTTCATAAATTCCAAAATATTTGTATAATTTTTATGATCTTATTTCAATGGCAAAATTGCCAAGCAATGTGGTGCAGGAGCACCTAGGACTTAGGCTTAGAGATTTTTCTCATTGTGGCTTGTACTGACCCTATCCAAGTCAGATGTTGAATAAGGACTCTAGGAGGGTCCAAGAGTGAGTGTGATGAGTAAAATGTAGGCCTAGATTGGGCTAGTTCCTCTTAGGTTTGCATTTTGTGCATAAGTAGTGGTTTGAGTAGGTAATTGACCTTCTTGATGGTCAAAAGTGTCAAAAATTGGTATAAGAATTAGGGAGGGTTAAAATAGTCTTAGAAATGCTTTAAAATTCATGATTAATGACTTAGAATAGGTTTCATAGGTTGAAAAGGCAAAAAGTGCAAAAAGTGCAAAGTTGCAAAAAGTTGTCATGACAACTTTTGAAAGTTGTCATGACAATTTTTGTCTTAAATTGCTTAGCGATGGAGTTAGGGATAGCCCAAAACCTTATAATTCCTCCAAAAATGGGGAAGACTATAAAAAATTTCTCTTGCACGGTTACCAAGGTCTGAGTTTTGTTTTGGTAAGTTCAACAATCTGAAACTACTCACTTTTAGACCGTTTGACATCATTTTGGCTTATTTTGCTCATATTGTGAATACTAATGGATTGAGTTTCTTTGGTTTATTTCAAAGTCTTTTAATTCATTTCAAGCTTTCTAGGTAGTGTGTGTTGGTGTTTTCTTGGTTTGGTTTGCAAACAACTAGTTTTGGCTTGTAAATAGCTCTTTTGTGTAAAATGGTTGCCCCATGAATTCCCTATGTGCTACCATCACGGCTCATTGGGAAATGGAAGGAAACCACTTGTATAGAGTATATATGTAGGGACAAGTGATGAAGATGAAATTTAATATGACTGTCACCTTGTTCTAGGCGAGTCCAGGAGCAATCCGGCTAGAGGAGACAGGGTGAATTTGGAGTGTAAAGTGCAGGGGTGGATGCAAGACCACAAAATAACCTTTTGGAGGGGTCCATGAAGTTCATACAGAGTTTCCTATGCAAGTATAATCCTTGAAAAGGCCATTTGATTCCCAAACACAAACTTGACCAGTCACTGCCGCTTAGGAGGCCTAGAAACCCTTCAAAACCCTCATTTTTGGGTTATGGAATTGTACAGTGGGTTGAGAAACCAAAACTACCTAAATATCTTGGGGCTAGGTGTACCATTGAAGAATATCAAACCTTATTGTAGTTTCCTTTGGACCGTTTTCCTCCAAGCCCTACAAAATCGGATTTTGGAGGCCTAATTGGGGCCCATTCCTTGTATCCCTTTTCTAGGCAAAATGGTGAAATCGGTAAGGAAGGAAATGAAAGAAAACCTTAATTGGACCCAAAAGGCATTCAGATAATGTTATAAGCCACCTCCACACCTCTGCATCAACTCACAATAATAGGAGGCCAATTTGACAAGTTGAAGCCAAGACAACCATAATGAGCACATGGGAAACATTGTGAATTGGTAGGGTTCCCAGTGAAAACACTTGAAGCAAACACCTTGAAATTGAAAAGAAGCAAGCCCTAAAAGAGATTGAGAAGGACTTGGAGGTCTTAGAGAATAGGTAGGCCTAAAGAGTTGGTGGAATTGAGCAACACTAGCTAGGTGAAGTGTGAGCAAGCTAGGTGAACCCCATCAAATTGGTATCAGAGCCTATAAGATTTGGGCTAGGTGAGTAGATGTCCTCAGTGGAATCTGTAAGAGAAAACAACATGGTGAGCAATGCAGATTTGGAAAAGAAAGTGGATGATTAGGAGAAAGAAAATAGACTCCTAAAGGAGAAGTTGATTGAATTGGAGAGTAAGCTTGGTGAGATTGAAACCAAGGTAGATGAAGTGTTGGTAAAGGTTGGAGCAGAAGGGAAGGGTAAAGAAGTGTCAGAGATTGATAAAGTACCTAAACCTAACTATGTCCTAGAATAAGAACCTTTTCTGAAGGCATTGAAGGCCTTAAGTGGTAAATTACTAGAAGGATTGCCATTGTTCACTGGTGAGATGGAGGCAAAAGTGATCCTAGAATGGATAGAAGGCATGTAGAACCATTTTGAATGTGAAGACATAACTGAAGCCCAAAGAGTCAAAGTAGCTAAGTCAAGGATGAGAGGAGCTGCTCTCATATGGTGGAAATTTGTGCAAGATGAGAGGAAGAAAATGGGCAAGGCACCCATCTCTTCTTGGAAAGGGATGTTAGTCAAAATCAAAGAAGTCTATCTCCCTGATGACTATGAAGTGAAAATTCATAGGAAGAGACAAAACTTAAGATAAAAAGACCTTGATGTCAGTAGTTATACGGAGGAGTTTCACAAATTTAGTCATAGATCTCATATGATGGAAGAAGAGAGTCTTAAGGTTGCTAGGTACCTAAATGGCCTATGGTGGAGCATCCAAGAAGAAATCAGTCTAATGAGTCCAAAGATAGTTCATCAAACCTATCAAATTTCCCTTAAGGTGGAAGAAAAACTAAAAAGAAGACACGACTCGCGTAGAAATAGGGGTAGAGGTAGAGGAAAAGAGAATAGAGGCCATAGGGGAGGCTTTGGAGGAAGAAGTTCTGAACAAAGAACACAAGGAGAGTCTAAACTCACTGAGCAGTAAGAGAGTGGCACTAGTAAAGGAGGATTCAATAGAGGAAGGGGATCAAACAATGGTTTTAGAGGAAGATATAGTGGGCAAGGTAGAGGTTCCTCATATTTTGTAACAATTAAATGTTACCATTGCAACCAACTTGGTCATCCAGCATATAGGTATCCAAAGAAGGGATCATCATCACAAGGTGGTGAAAGAAGAGTGATCTATCTTCAAGAAGATTCTTCAAGCAGCAAGACTTTAGAGGTTTCCTTAGAATCAAAGGTAGGTGACAACTTGATGATAAGGAGAACTTTGATCAAAGAATCGGTCAAAGAAGAGCCAAGCCAAAGAAGGTCCTTATTTAGGATCAAATGCAAGATTATGGACAAAGTTTGCAAAGTGATCATTGATTCAGGGTCAACAAACAACATTGTGTCAGAAGAGGCAGTGAGTAAGCTCAAATTGCAAAGGATACCTCACAACAACCCATATAGAGTCACCTGGTTGAACAAAGGCCAACATGTCCTAATCAATGAGCAATCATGGGTGGATTTTACCATTGGGAGGTATAAGGACAAGGTGTTATGTGATGTCCTACCCATGGATGTATGCCATCTTCTATTGTGAAGACCATGGCAATTTGATAGACAAGCTATTCATGATGGAGCCAAGAATGCATACTCATTCAAGAAAGATTGAGTCACATTCAAGATTCAGTTTATCCCTGAGGAAAGTGAAAAGAGGGCAGAAGGTCTTATTGTTCTTTTGGTGAGTGAAAAATAGTTCTTGAAGACACTTGAGGAAGGTGAAGGTATAGGGTTTGCATTAGTAATGAAGCCTAAAGAGGAAGACAAGAAAGAGGAGCCATATTTGCCAATAGAGGTTCAAGACTTGTTGAAGAAGTTCAAAGGCATAGTAAGTGATGGACAACCAGCCACCTTACCTCCTAAAAGAACCATAAGCCATCAAATAAACTTCATTCTCGAAGCATCCTTACCTAACAAGGTAGCTTATAAGATGACTCCCCAACAAAATGTTAAGATTGCCAAGCAAATCCAAGAGCTCTTAGACCAAGGCCTATTTAGGAAAATCATTAGCCCTTGTGTCGTCCCTACCGTGTTAGCCCCAAAGAAAGGTAGTACTTGGAGATTATGTAATGATTATAGAGCTATAAATAGAACCACCATCAGATATAGGTTTCAGATTACTAGAATAAAAGACCTAAAGGATTGTTTAGGAGAATCCAAGTACTTTACCAAGATTGACCTTAAAAGTGGATACCACCAAATTAGGATTAAGGAGGGTGATGAGTGGAAAACTACATTTAAGACTACAGAGGGTCTTTATGAATGGCTTGTAATGCCATTTGTCTTATCCAATGCTACAAGCACCTTCATGAGACTCATGAATGAGGTGATGAAGGACTTCATAGGTAAATTTGTGGTGGTATATCTAGATGATATTCTCATTTTCACTAAGGATAGGGCAGATCATATTAATCATTTGCAAGATGTACTACAAAGATTGTATGATGAAAAACTAACCATGAAATTGGATAAGTGTGAATTTGTTAGGTAGGAGTTGGTTTACCTTGGGTTTTTGTTGCCTCAAGGAAACCTAAAGATGGATCCCAACAAGGTTGAAGCCATAGTAAATTGGCCTACTCCTAAGTCAGCAATAGAGGTGAGAAGCTTCCATTGACTAGCTCAGTACTACAGGAAGTACATTAGGCAATTCAGTGCTATATGTGCACCAATGTTAGACACCATTAGAGGTGGAATGAAGAAAAAGTTTCAGTGGAGTGAATAAGAAAATAGAGGTTTTGAAACCTTGAAGGAGAAGATAGTTACTCAACCGGTGTTGGTATTGCCTAGTTTTGAGAAAATTTTCATAGTGGAATGTGATGCAAGCAATGTTGCAATAGGTGTTGTCCTAATCCAAGAAGAAAGATGAGTAGCTTTCCCTAGTGAGAAGCTAAGTGATGCAAAGAGTAAGTACTCCTCTTATGGCTTGGAACTATATGCTTTAGTACAGGCTTTGAGGAAGTGGAGACACTATTTCCTTCCTAAGGAATTTGTAGTCTATACGGACAATCAAACATTGAGCTTTCTAAACTCACAAGACAAACTCAGTTATAAACACATGAAATAGGTGGAGTACATGCAATCCTACACATTCACAATCAAGCACAAGGAAGGACAGTTGAACCGGGTATTTGATGCATTAAGCAAAAGACTTTTGACAATCCAAGAAATCCTATTGAGAAGCATAGGAGTTGACAGTTTTAGAGACCTATACCTAGAGGATGAAGACTTATCAAATGCATACAAGGTGTGTAAGGAGTATCAAAATCACTTCCATAGTGAGTATTCTGAATTTACTTTGCAAAATGGACTATTTTTTAGAGATGGGCAACTTTGTGTGCCTAGAGGCTCAATGAGAGAAAACCTCATTCAAGAGAAGCATAATGGAAGCCTTAGTGGACATTTTGGAGTCAATAAGACTCAAGAGTTGGTTCAGAGGTACTACTATTGGGCAAGGATGAATCAAGATGTGAAAAAGTATGTGGAGACTTGCATAGTTTTCCAAAAGGCCAAAGGTACTTCTTCAAATGCTGGTTTATACCAACCTCTTCCCATACCAAATAGAACTTGGGAGTGCGTTAGTATGGACTTTGTAGTAGGTTTACCAAGGACAAAGCAGGGATTTGACAACATTTATGTCATTGTGGACAGATTTAGTAAGATGGCCCACTTTGTGCCTTGCAAGACTACTCATGATGCATGCCAAATAGCTCATTTGTTCTTTAAGGAAATAGTAAGGATACATGGTTTACCCATGAGTATTGTTTCAGATAGGGACTCAAAGTTCATGAGTCATTTTTGGAAGAAACTTTGGTAAAAGCTTGGCATCAACCTATCTTTTGGATCAACCTACCATCCACAAACAGATGGGCAAACCGAAGTGGTGAATAGGAGCTTAGGGAACTTATTGAGGTGCCTTACCAAAGAGTATGGGCAGACATGGGATCAAGTGCTTTCACAAGTTGAATATGCATATAATGACACAATAAATAGGACCATCGGCAAGAGCCCTTTTGAAGTGGTCTATGGTGCTCACCCAAGGGGTATTTTGGAGTTGAGAGACTTAGGTCATGCAGCAGCAAGAAGTGGATATGTAGAAGACTTTGCTCAGTGAATGAAGGAGGTACATGAATCAGTCAAGCAAGCCTTGATGGAGAACACAAGCAAAATCAAGCAAAAAGTTGATGAAAGAAAGAAGAACCTCCAATTTCAAGTGGGAGATCTTGTCATGGTGCACCTAAACAAAGAAAGGCTATAGCAAGGAGTTCCTAACAAGTTGCAAATGAGAAGGTTGGGTCCATGCGCCATTCTAGCCAAGTATGGAGAAAATGCATACAAGGTGGACCTACCTAGTGACATAGGATTGTCATCGATTTTCAATATAGCAGACTGAGTTGCCTACAAAGGACCAATCCAAGGTTTAGATTGTAGTCACTCAGAGAGATCAGATGATGTGAACAACCTTCAACTACCAGCCAAACCAAATCCAAAGGCTGAGAAGGTGTTGAGTTCAAGGATCGCCAAGAAGACAAGGCATCAAATCTATTGGGAGAACCTAATCAAATGGCAGGGTATGGATGATGCCGAAGCTACATGGGTGCTTGAGATAGAGTTTAAGAAGCTAGGAATTGATCAGAATCTGATTCCTAAAGAGGTGACATGATTTTCTTTTGTTTGGGAGAATGGTGCAGGAGCACCTAGGACTTAGGCTTAGAGATTTTTCTCATTTTGGCTTGTACTGACCCTATCCAAGTAAATTATTTAATAAGGACTCCAAGAAGGTCCAAGAGTGAGTTTGATGAGTAAATTGCAGGCCTAGATTGAGTTAGTTCTTCTTAGGTTTGCATTTTGTGTATAAGTAATGGTTTGAGTAGGTAATTGACCTTCTTGATGGTCAAAAGTATTAAAACTTGGTATAAGAATTAGGGAGGGTTAAAATAGTCTTATAAATTCTTTAGAAGTCATGATTAATGACTTAGAATAGGTTTCATAGGTTGAAAAGGCAAAAAGTGCAAAAAGTGCAAAGTTGCAAAAAGTTGTCATGACAACTTTTGAAAGTTGTCATGACAATTTTTGTCCTAAATTGCTTAGAGATGGAGTTAGGGATATCCAAATGCCCTAGAATGCCTCCACATGTGGGGAAGACTATAATTTTTTTTATCTTGCACAGTTACCAAGGTTGGAGTTTTGTTTTTGTAAGTTCAACAATCTGAAACTATTCAGTTTCAGACTGTTTGACATCATTTTGGTTTATTTTGCTCATATTGTGAATACAAATGGATTGAATCCATTAATATAGTAATGGATTTATTTTATTTGGTGTATTTTAGAGTCTTTTAATTCATTTCAAGCTTTCTAGGTAGTGTGTGTTGGTGTTTTCTTGGTTTGGTTTGCAAACAACCAGTTTTGGCTTGTAAATAGCTCTTTTGTGTAAAATGGTTGCCCCATGAATTCCCTCCATGTTACCATCACGGCCTATTGGGACATGGAAGGCAACCACTTTTACAATTTATATATGTAGGGACAAGTTCTAGAGATGAAATTTAATATGACTGTCACCTTGTTCTAGGCAAGTCTAGGAGCAACCCTGCTAGAGGAGACATGGTGAATTTGGAGTGTAAAGTGCAGGGGTGGATGCAAGACCACAAAATAAAATTTTGGAGGGCTCCATGAAGTTAATATAGAATTTACTATGCAAGGAAAATCCTTTAAAATACAATTTGATGCCCAAACACAAACTTGACCAGTCATTGTCGGTTAGGAGACCTAGAAACCCTTCAAAACCCTCATTTTTGGGTTAGGGCACTATACGGTGGGTTCAAAAACCAAAACCACCTAAATATCTTGGGGATAGGAATAAAATTGAAGAATATAAAACCTTATTGTAGTTTACTTTGGACCATTTTCCTCCAAGACCTACAAAACCGGATTTTTGAGGCCTAATTAGGGCTCATTCCTTGTAGCCCTTTCTAGGAAAAATGGTGAAATCGGTAAGGAAGGAAATGAAAGAAAAAATCTATTGGACCCAAAAGGAATTACAATCATGTTAGAAGCCACCTCCACACCTCTACATCAACTCACAATAGTAGGAGGTCAATTTGACAAGTTGAAGCCAAGACAACCATAATGAGCACATGGGAAATATTGTGAATTGGTAGGGTTCCCAGTGAAAACACTTGAAGAAAACACCTTGAAACTAACAAGAAGAAAGCCCTAGAATAGATTGAGAAGGAATTTGAAGTCTTAGAGCATAGATAGGCTTGGAGAGTTGGTGGAATTGAGCAACACCAGCTAGGTGAAGTGTGAGCAAGCTAGGTGAACCCCATCACAATGTAAGGTAGAAATACCATCAAAAGATTTTGTATATTTTTCTAGGAAGTCAATCTTCCTTGGGATAGACTGGAGGTTTTCTTGCCTCAGTTATTTCCTACCAGTGCCCACATCGAACCGAGATGTAAAATACTTTAAATTAATAAAAAATTTCTGGCCCTTGGCCTATTACCTATAAAAATAAAATAAAAAATGCCATAAATAAATATAAAATCATAGCCAGCGTTAGAAACACTAATTAAACAATAAATAAATATTCAACTAAACAATAAATCACTTAACCAATTAAATAAATATCGAGGTACAAATAAATCAATAAAGTATTAATCAAATAAATTAAGCTCAATAATCATTAATCAACCAATACAAATAAATATTAAATAATCATCCAAATAATCAACTATCAAATAAATCCACTATAATATTAATACTATATTAATCAAATATTAATTAAATATTAATCACATACAACACCTTAAGGCAATCCGACATAGGGTCGAACATCGACACAAGACTCTTACCACCAACTTGCGCCACGACACATACTGACAAGGTGAACAACTTAAGCCTAGAGTGTAAGAGGGAAACACATGCCATCTCCAACAATTTTCCATTGCGATAAGACACGCTTAAACCTATGAGACTAGGTGGAGTCGGTGTTTGGTACCTGTTGGTAAACAGATTTGTCTTTCTTTATTTATTTAATCTTTGTACATTATGGCTCACGGAAAGAAAGACAAATTTCCTACCAATCAGTTGAAAAATCATTATATTGATTAACCTCTGAATTAAGGTACAAATCCCTTTAATAAATATTCAATTAGCTCCAAATTACACACAATCAATAGAATGCTTTTCACCATAAAGCACTAAAAGGTAATTGCATTCACCAGTCAATACGAAATGAACGCAAGAACTGATTCATATATAACTCCTTACATAAAGTCGACAGACTTCACACGTACACTAAAACAAAATGAAAAGCCTTTAAAGATGAAATTCGCTAATAATTTTCTGCACACATAGAAAGTATAACGACTCCTTCCTTGAAACAAATTTTCACAGAAATCAAATTCCAAAATATCAAAGACACAGATTTGAAATCAAAGAGAACTGTTAACGAGATTTTCATTCATTGATGATCATCCACCTTCTACATACACAAAGTCTTTAGCTAATTTAAAAGATAGTCTTTTCAAAAACTTAGTGAACCTTTACAAAGTCATTGCAAAACATATATATAGGTCACCAAACCAATAGTTTTTAACCAAAGTAAAATTAACTCGCAAGAGTTAATAGAAAACTACCCTAACTA
Source organism: Cryptomeria japonica (assembly GCF_030272615.1). Classification (NCBI taxonomy): domain Eukaryota; kingdom Viridiplantae; phylum Streptophyta; class Pinopsida; order Cupressales; family Cupressaceae; genus Cryptomeria; species Cryptomeria japonica. Next base: position 234,415,157 of record NC_081405.1, read on the forward strand.
CATAACTGAAATAAAGAAATGACTAGACTCGTTGGCAAACAACTGCCAGCAGTGCTAGTCATGCCGATTGCTCGTTCTCGGTATGATTGCTCGGGTTGGTGTTTTGGACAGACACCATCACCGCCTTTGCCGCACTCCACTCTCGATGAACCTTTGAAAATTCTTGAATTACACATACGTGTGTCAAACTAATGTGAATTACTCTCTGCTTCCAGAGCTCCTTCTTTCTCTTCACCATCTGCACTTTGTCCCTGTGTGAGTCCAGGTGATCGAGACAAACTATGAGCATTGATTCTACTTTGGAAATCCTCATGAAATCTCCCACAGCCAAGAATTTCTCCACTTTGATTTGTTTAATGTGGCTACTAAACTGGTTAATCATCTTTGTGGTATCTTCCAGGGTTTCACTATCTTCTTTAAGCAATTGGACATCCATGCAGCGC